>NC_069503.1:941462810-941545310 GCF_027579735.1 Bombina bombina
AGGTAGAGAGATCTTCAGGGGCTTAGTGTTAGGTTTATTTAAGGGGGTTTGGGTTAGATTAGGGGTATGTGGGTGGTGGGTTGTAATGTTGGGGGGGGTTATTGTATGTTTTTTTTTCTCAGGCAAAAGAGCTGAACTTCTTGGGGCATGCCCCGCAAAGGGCCCTGTTCAGGGCTGGTAAGGTAAAAGAGCTTTGAACTTTAGTAATCTAGAATAGGGTAGGGCATTTTTTTATTTTTGGGGGGCTTTGTTATTTTATTAGGGGGCTTAGAGTAGGTGTAATTAGTTTAAAATGGTTGTAATATTTTTCTTATGTTTGTAAATATTTTTTTATTTTTTGTACTTTAGTTAGTTTATTTCATTGTAGTTATTTGTAGGTATTGTATTTAATTAATTTATTGATAGTGTAGTGTTAGGTTTAATTGTAGGTAATTGTAGGTATTTTATTTAATTAATTTATTGATAGTTAGGTTATTGATGTTAGGTTTAATTGTAACTTAGGTTAGGATTTATTTTACAGGTAAATTTGTAATTATTTTAACTATTTTAGCTATTAAATAGTTCTTAACTATTTAATAGCTATTGTACCTGGTTAAAATAAATACAAAGTTACCTGTAAAATAAATATTAATCCTAAAATATCTATAATATAAATATAATTTATATTGTAGCTATATTAGGGTTTATTTTACAGGTAAGTTAGTGTTAGGGTTAGACTTAGCTTTAGGGGTTAATACATTTATTAGAATAGCGGTGAGCTCCAGTCGGCAGATTAGGGGTTAATAATTGAAGTTAGGTGTTGGCGATGTTAGGGAGGGCAGATTAGGGGTTAATACTATTTATTATAGGGTTAGTGAGGCGGATTAGGGGTTAATAACTTTATTATAGTAGCGCTCAGGTCCGCTCGGCAGATTAGGGGTTAATAAGTGTAGGCAGGTGGAGGCGACGTTGAGGGGAGCAGATTAGGGGTTAATAAATATAATATAGGGGTCGGCGGTGTTAGGGGCAGCAGATTAGGGGTACATAGCTATAATGTAGGTGGCGGCTCTTTGCGGTCGGCAGATTAGGGGTTAATTATTGTAGGTAGCTGGCTGCGACATTGTGGGGGGCAGGTTAGGGGTTAATAAATATAATATAGGGGTCGGCGATGTTAGGGCAGCAGATTAGGGGTACATAAGGATAACGTAGGTGGCGGTCGGCAGATTAGGGGTTAAAAAAATTAAATCGAGTGGCGGCGATGTGGGGGGGCCTCGGTTTTGGGGTACATAGGTAGTTTATGGGTGTTAGTGTACTTTAGAGTACAGTAGTTAAGAGCTTTATGAACCGGCGTTAGCCCAGAAAGCTCTTAACTACTGACTTTTTTCTGCGGCTGGAGTTTTGTCATTAGATTTCTAACGCTCACTTCAGACACGACTCTAAATACCGGAGTTAGAAAGATCCCATTGAAAAGATAGGATACGCAAATGACGTAAGGGGATCTGCGGTATGGAAAAGTCGCGGCTGAAAAGTGAGCGTTAGACCCTTTTTTGAGTGACTGCAAATACCGGCGGTAGCCTAAAACCAGCGTTAGGAGCCTCTAACGCTGGTTTTCACGGCTACCGCCAAACTCCAAATCTAGGCCTTCGTTAATTAACTTTAGAAACAACACTCAAGATAACTGTGAAAGTAAAATTCTATTAAAATGTGTTAGCCAATCACAATAGACAAATGTACAGCCATAAATCACCAGACTCTGAGCATATCTAGAAATTCTTTTCTCTAAGTGATTTCAAGAGATACAATAAAATTATATAACACAATTAAATTTGATAGTTTTATAAAATAAATGTGTTTTCCAATGCACATGTTATGAAATTGTTAAAAATACAAATGTTATACATACATTTCTGTGTAACATACATTTTGAAAATTAAATCTGGATTATGTCAAAGTCTTACATTTGCGCAGGTAACACCGGATAAGTGTCCTCAATTTAGATTGTCTCCTGTACAAATCATTGTAGCGTTTTAGGCATTGCTTTCTCGTTCTCCTCTGTCCAGATATACGCCTCACTCTTCTTACCATTTCACAGAGAATATTATTTCTCCTATCCTGGTCCAAGGTGTAAATTCCCCTTCTTTTTTTGGAAAATATTTTTCCATTGTATATGAAATTATCAATAGTTCACCTATAGAGAATTTCCTAGATCTTGCCATCTTGCTGTTCTGATTTCTATTTCTAGGGTGTAGCCAAGTAACGGAACTAATTTCAATATAAAAATGCGCAATTACAAGTAATAAAATAATCCAATATTTTAAATCAATATTGATATAGATTTGTATTTGTATAAGTTTCAATATATGTTTCAATATGTATTATAAACTTTTAGTAACTTTTAGTTACATCCTAAGCTTTATAATCTTTATTGTATCAATTGTCTCTAATAGTTTCTAAGCAAACATTAACTTTTTACGGTATTGCAACAAATGTATTTTTTTATGCTAGTATCCAGCAAATATAACAATTGTTACTTTTACAGACAAAACTAACATGTAATGAGAATTTATATAAATATTTATTCAAATTACAATATTTACACATAACCAAACACATGAGCGTTATTCATTTTAAATTTTTTTTATTTTGAAATACTAATGCGACATAGGGATCTTTCCAGAAAAATAAAGTGCACGCCCTTTTTTCTCAACCTTCATGCACAAATTCTTTAAATTAGCTTGTAATTTGTTAATTTAAGTTTAGTTAAATTGTGGATACCATTTTGCGCACTTTAACTACTCATTTTTAAGATGGCATCATTGCAAGCAGGAAAGACAAAAAGTGGGAGAAGTGTGATGTTCACCCATCGTCAAAATTGTATTTTGGTGGAACAAGTGGTGGAACATTATGAAGAGATCATTGGCTACCAGGCAAGAACTGTTAACCCACAGAGAAAGTGGGCAATATGGACCCAAATTAGCACATCTGTGTCTTCATAAGGTAGCTTTCCGATGGATGTAAGGGCATGTCGGAAGAGGGTTAACGACATCAGAAAGAACATAAAAAAAGGTATGCCAAGCAAAACAATCGGCTAAAGCAACAGGTGGAGGACCAGGATACAGGGCGGAATTGACTGATTTCGAACAAATTCTCTATTCCAGGATGGGGGATGCAGTTGTGGTCGGCCTGGATGTTCCTGGAGACACAATGGACTTTAGAGGTACATTTTTTTTTAAATTATTTCTTTGTTTTGTTGGGGGGGGTGTTCTTACATTTGTAGGTATATTGTGAATTGATAAATTTTTATTTATCTTTACAGAACAACATGAGGATGTCTGTGTGGAAGAGGAGGTAAATGCACAGGAGGACCAACCTTTTGTTCATGAAACCACGTCTCAGAAACCTCAACCTTCAACTTCCCAAACAAATAGAGATCGAGAAGAAAGCACATGTAAGCAATATAAAAAATAAATTATATGTATATCATATCGTGAGTTTGTCAGAGGTTTTTCAAGTGCTGTAGAGATAGAAAGATGGATAACACAGGAGGGAAGAGAGATAGATAGGAGGGGATAGAGATAGAAGGTGAGAGAGATAGAAATCTCAAAAGAGAGGTGTGGGTGATGGAGAGAAAAAGAAAATGGTAGATAGAGAGAGAAAAGAGACTTTGCAGTGTTTGGAGATTGAGATCGCAAAACATAGGGTTAGAGGGATGGGTGATGTATAGAGCAATGGGTGTGACTACTGTAATACCAGAAATTGCCCTTTTGAACGTGCATAATGAAAAGCAATATTAAGCCAAAATAAATAACCAAACAAAATATATATTCTTAACAAAATTATATAAATATAATGAACCTTGTAACGGAATTTAATTTGTAATCAAGCAAACAATGTTTGTATGGGTATTGAAAATCTTCGATGTTTGTATGGGTATTGAAATTCTTCGATGTTTGTATGGGTATTGAAAATTTTTTATTTTGATAAACATATTTTTATTTTGCGAGATTAAGGTTAATACCTATTGTTCAAAACAAAATTGTTGTTCAGTGATTGGAAATCTTTTCAAAGAACTGTTAAGTTATGTAAATTTTGAGTATCAACAATAATGTTCTGATACAAACCAATTAAATTTCGTTTGTCAATCAACCAAAAATTAATTTAAACTAGTTTGACCTCAACGATAATTTACATTTTTCCAAGGCGATAGGATTTTAACGTAAAAAAAAAAACACAATAAATTTAAATGATCAATTTGTTAAAAGTTTTATTGATTTTATGTTTTTGGATTCTATCATTCCTATCAAATTACATGGTGCTTGATGCATAAATACCCTAAATTTGTTATCAATCAAAAATATTTTTGAATGAACGCATGTGTACATAGAAATCTCAAAAATTGAAAATATAGTTTGTTAACCCTTTTATTTCTCAACAGGTGTTAGAGCATTGCTTCAAACTATGCAAGATAGTTCAATTGCATTATATGATGGTATGTATGGAAATTGTAAATTTTAAAGGTTAGATATGGTTGTTTTTATTTTATTTAATTTTTTTTAAAATTTTATTTTTGTTTTTGAAGAAGAACAGGTCGAATTGACACTGCAACCACTAGTCGAGGACACCATCAATCAAGACGATGATGATGATGAGACACAAATACATGGTCACACACAGGAGGGACCAACACCACCTGATTTAAATACACCTGCTGCGAGTCCAATGGTCGACGAATCTGACATTGAGGAAACAGCCGAAAAAGTCAGACAACCTCCAATTACAGAGCGAACCAATGACATACAGGCACTGACAGATATGGCATCCTCATTTAGACATGAACAAAGTGCTTTTTTTAAGGAACTCATTGAATTACAGAAACAAAGGAACAATATTCTGAAACGTGATTCAGAAATAAAAAGTGAATATTATAAAAAAAATTAGAAATTATGAATCGTAGATCTCAGAATTGATACACAGAATCCCCAAAATTAAGTGTATATATTTTCTGGTTTTTCTATTTTGTTGTGCTTTACATTTATTTTCGCTTTGTTTGTTTGAAAGTTTGTATTATTAATATTTATATATAGTTTGGTTTGGTTATATTTTCATTAAAGATATTTATCCCTTAATAAAAGAAAATATTTTTGATAAATAAGCAAAAGTTTTATTTTTTCAAATGGGTGGACTTAACTTCAATATCAAAGACTTATGTACATTTCTTATAAAAGAATTCAAACTCAGGGTGATGACATGTATTCTGAAAAAAATAAATAAATAAATATTAGTAATTCAAATACAGAAAATTTAATAAAATAATACACAATGCTAAATAGTTTGCAATAATATTTACATGAAAAATATCTTTCAATAATTTCCAATCGATTTTTTACACCTGCCCTTGTAGTGTGTCTGCCTATAATGTCTTGAGGGATATAAGTGTCATCTGTGGGATCATTGGGACACTCCTCCTCTAAATTGCCTTGGGAAATTGCAATGTTGTGCAACATGCATGCAACTAGAATTATATCATTACATTTTTCTGGCGAATATTGAAGTGCTCCTCCAGACCTATCCAAAACTCTGAAACGCATTTTTAAAACCCCAAAAGTTCTTTCGATAGCACTTCTTGTGCTATGGTGGGATTCATTAAATTTCTCCTCGGGTATGTGGCATTGGGACAGGTGTCAACAGCCAAGTTTGGCACGGATAACCACTATCACCTATTTTTTAAAATGAAAAATTGATTAGAGATTATAAATAATTTAAACATTACAATTAATCATAATTCATATATATATTTATGACATGTGATATGTAAAAAGTGCAAATCCCCCCCCCTCAAAAAAAAATACAGAGAACTGATTTCATTATAATTAAATTATATGAAAATAAATTCATATTTACCTAATAGCCAACCGTGTGGCATGTTGCCCTGTTCAAAAGCAGAAAATAGTGCAGATTGTTTTAGGATGTGGAAATCATGACATGATCCAGGAAACGCAGTTCGAACAGCCCAAATTCTAAGGTTTGCATCACACACAGCCTGTATGTTTAGGGAATGAAAGCTTTTCCTGTTCCTATATTGCTCCTCCCTTAGGGATGGTGGTCTAAGAGCAATATGGGTGCAATCTATAGCACCAAGAACATTGGGCATACCGGCTACTTGGTAAAAGGTGGACTTCACTGTATGCCATTCATGCACATTCCTAGGAACATAAATAAATTTTGAAAGATGTTTTAGAATTGCTTTTAAAACAATAGTTAAATGGCGGCAAAATGAAGGCTGACTCATGCCCACAACATCACTGGATACAGCCTGAAAAGATCCGGTTGCCAAAAAATGTAAAACTGTGAGTAATTTCAAAAGTCCAGGTATTGCCCTTGTTCTTCTGGTTCGGGGATCAATGTCATTTTTAATCAGAGAATATAGATTCAGTATGCTTTCTCGGTTTATCCTGAATTTGCGCTTAATTTCACGATCGGATAATGCCTCAAGTCCACAGCGGGGCAAAAACAATCGAGGAACTCTTTGTCGTCTCCGGAACATATTTCCATAATTTTCACGATTTTCCTGGGACTGAGCAAGAGAAATAGCGGCCAAAATAAAAAAAAACTCCATCTTCTATGAATAAAATATGGGAGTAAATTCAAAGTTCTCCTACTTGGTTATGGAGTATTTTCACAGTCGGATTTATAGGAGAATTATAGGTTCTCCTTTGGCGCAAAATAATGATAAATATGATTTTCGGCGATTCGTTGGGAGTATTTCTAAAAATACGACTGAAATCCATTGTTTTTTGGCTGTATTTGGCGCACCTGTGCGCCTTGGCGAGAGCGAGAAACTGGTCGCATTTTTAGGTCGTATTACAGCTTATTTTGGGCGTAAAATGTGTTGATAAATAGGAGAATAAATCCGACAGAGTAATTATAGGCGCAAAAGTAGGAGAATTATGATGATAAATAGAGCCCTATGTGCGGGAGTGCCCACCAGTTAGGCAATACTGGAGTAAAATACAGTACTGGATTAACCAGGCTTTACAGATACAGTTTACTCTACACCCAGAAGCTATTTTATTCTTACACTGGGAGCCCCAACACAAACAACATGATGCAGTATTGAGCTTAGTAATCCTAGTGGCTAGAAAATGCATACTAAAACACTGGATGGTGAAATGGGCCCCTCTTTTAAGAGCTTCAAGAACTTGCTTGACGATCAAGTGGAACGAATTTTTAAACATTGGAAAGTCTTTATATTATCTTTACCAGCTGGCACGCAAAATATTATAGTCAAACCATATGTTAAATCAGTTTTTTTTCAATTACAGATACTGGCGGGGACTTTCCCAAGTACCTGGCTTCCAGCCAATGTAGGATCATAAGGTGCGAGAGGGGGTTGGAGGAAAATGACTGTAAGTATCCACACAGGCACACACTCGTGTACTTGTCAGGATTTTTTTTTTTTCTCTTTCTCTTCTTCTTCTCTTTATTTTTCATTTTTTTGTTTGAGGTACACCTAACCAAACTAACTGTTTATTTTGTGATTTCTGTAAAGTGGCTGAAACAGCAATACCGGAAATTAAATTAAAACATGGAGTTAATAAAATAGAATGTAAATTAAAGTTAAAAACTCCAAACAGGGAAAATATAGTTAAATTGGCTGAGACACTATTGAAAGTCTATTCCTTAGTTTTATATATGCAGGATAAACATCGCATGTTTTTGCTTTATATGTTTTGATGCCCTGCGTGGCACATACACAAAGAATATGTCTCTGTTTTTGTTTATTTATATTTATGCTGTAAAATTTTCCCTGTTGGTACACAATAAAATAAATATTTAAAAAAAAAAAAAAGAACTTGCTAAAATCCCAAATATTTACCGAGCAAATGGATGTAAGAATGGATGTTCAGAACAGACTGAGCTTATTCTTGCGTAAATGGCGCAGACTCATACTAACTTTTGATTTAGAAATACAAAGACTGATTCTGATACCATTTAAAGACTCCGTTATCTTCATGGAGGGTGCTCTGAGAGAAGAATGGGAACATTTGTTTTGAGGGATCGATAGTAGACATAACTAACAAAATCTAACATATCTACCCCCCTTTCTCCCTCAATTCCTCCCACTATCTCGCCCACCCCCACCCCTTTTTTTTCCCTCCACTGCTGGACCTCACGATTGACAAAGTTTAACAAGTTCCAGGTTAACTAGTTAGGCAGTTAGATAAGATTTGCGGTATAAGGGTAGGTCTAGTCTAGTTAGACTAGGGAGTTGACGAAAAAAAGGAAAAAGATCCTGTTGGGGGAGAATGTACACATGTATATAAGAAGTGACATCTGAAGACTAATGTAAAATGATTGTGAGATATAGAACTGCCAAGGTATGTTGTCAATACAGACAGGTACTGCCTATTTACTGTGTTAAATGTATGCAATCTCTCATTGGCAAGGACTGTATTATGTCATGTGACTTTATCTGTATGATCACACATGTGTGCATATTATCTTTCTCAACAATAAATATTTTAAAATAATAAAAAATAAATAAATTACAAAAAAATATAAACGCTAAGTTACAAAAAATAAAAAACACTAAATTTTGAAAAAAAAACCCACAGTATGAAAAATAAAAATACAAATTGCACGTAATTTAATAGCCCTATCAAAATTAAAAGTGAGACATATTAGTGAGACGGCAGCAAAGACGGTTACCAAGGCTATGAACAGTCTCCATGCCATTTCCATACCTCATATAGTTTGATGTCAAAGCAAGTGAGTGCACATTTTGCGTGATTGTAGCTATAGTTGTCACACATATGGTTATTATGCCTGTATTTTTAACTAGTCTCCTCTTCCTCTCTATGATGTCAGCATCCTATAAAGGCATCTGTTCCATATGGGAGGTGCTTGGTTATCATGCTTGTGTGTGTTTGTTTTTCCAGAAGACTGTTTCTAATCCTCATGCTGTTTTAATTTGGAATTCCTCCTGCATTTCCTTTCCAGATTGTCTCTGTCTGGGATCATTTATCCGCTAGCGCTACCGCTTCTGCTCTCTCATCCAGCTTCTTGTATCCGGATTCAGGTACACTTATTTCAGCATTTCTAAACCAGCACTTCTAATTTGTATACTCCCAGTGTGCAGCCATTTTCAAACCTCCTATTCAACGGCTGCTGATTACCTGCAAAACATTGTGTTGCCTTTACAAACCTCCTAACCAACTGCTGCTGCTGTCGTTCTGTTTAATATTGTGCAGCCATTACAAATATTCTCACCAACTGTTACTGCTGATGAACTGTATAACTTTATATATCTGTTTGCTGATATATATTTAACTATATCGGAACCTGAGACTTTCTTAGCTGTGTCCACTACATTCCTCTGCTTTGGGAATAATACTAATCCAACTACTCCTCTAAATTTGACTATACAAAATTGCAGAGGAAACATGGAAGTCATTTCTCCTATAAATCCTTTATAGTTTTTCCTGCATACAAATATACCTTTTATTCTAAACTTTTTCTGGTGTGTATTTAAATACCTTCTTACATTATACAGGAATTTCAGGTCTTCTTTCACTAGTACATTCGAGGTGTGATAAGTTTGTGGAATCTTGATATACTACACCTAGATCCGGATCCTCTGTGCGACCCTCCCTTCTGTTTTCCTTAGATTTTGCTGAGGCTACCCTGGGGTTGCCTCTGAATATTATTGGGAATCAGGCTGCAGGAGATTTCTGGATTTTTTTCACCTCATCACAAAAGAAGTGACTGTATTTAACATATGGGAGGACAGTGATTAACATTCCAAGATTGGTGTTTATGATCCTGTTTAGCGCTGATATTATCTGTGTGTTCTATATATATATTTATGTGTTAATATGTGTATATACTCATATTAACACATAAATATATAAGTTTATAAGCATATACATATATATTTATAGGAATAACACAGTCCCCATAGATCACAATGTTTTTTTTCTAACACCCCATGCTTGCTCACTTTAACCCCTTAAAACTGCTTTGTGCCGTTATGTTTGAGAAAAAAAATAAAGATGCTACATTTTATTTAATTGAAAAAGGAACCATACACTTAAGTTTAAGGGCAATTTTAAAAATTAATCAGAGATCTGATCTCTGGTTAATTTTCAGATCACTAATTGCTACCGTGAGCTTGCGGTAGAATTAACCAGCCACTTGTAATGGCTGGTTACTTATCCAAGCTAATTTGCTGTTGACGGGTGCGCAATAAACTAGCGATCCACTTGTAATCTAGCCCAAAATCCATATTGCCAATGTTGATTTTCATAGGTCCTTTGTACTCTCAGTAATTACTGTTGCACATCTCAGTGCTTTTAATTTGCAGGGTAGTGTTTTGTTATGTTTGTTGGACTGTGCAATGCTAGAATATAGAGAAGGGAGGAGAGCGGTATATATATATATATAAAATAGCAATAATAGAAATTAAGGTCACCTGCCAGTACCCCCATACCTTTAGTATTGGGCAACCTTTTGCACTTAAAAAATATATGATCTTGTACCACCTTTATTTTGTGAGCTGTATACTGTATGTTCCTATATGTTCTTACTGAGATTGATTGAGGCCCTATATTTCAGGGCTTGTGCTCATGTGTGCTTTTTTAAAATTTAACAAAGATTCAGATTTCTGTGGTTGCTTTTTTCTATACATGTCCACTGCCAAAAATAATGTTTGTCCTAAAGATTTGTTTATGATTTTTTTTAAATGTTTGGTTTGGCCACATTTAGTCTATGCAGGCATTTGATGTGGATGAATAATGGATTCAGATATGTTAATAGGACCATGCTAATATAGACAATTATTATTAAAGGGACATGAAACCCCCAAAAAATCTTTCATGGTTCAGATAGAGAATACAATATAAAAAAAGTTTCCAATTTACTTCTATTATCAAATTTCCTTTGTTCTTTTGTTATTCTTTGTTGAAGAGATAGCTTGATAGGTAGCATGCAAATGTCTGAAGCAATACATGACAGGAAATTGTGCAAAACTGCTGCCAAACATTACTGCAGACACGTGCACTCTCCTTACCTTCCTACTTTTCTAAAAAGGATAACAAGAAAACAAAGAAAATGTGATAATATAAGTAAATTGGAAAGTAGTTTACAATTGTATGATCTCAATAATGAAAGATGACTTTCATGGAAGAATCAGCAAAATTAAAATTTTAGACGAATGCAAATTCCTCTGAAGCTTGAACACACATGTCTAAATATTTGCTTTACGTTTGATGTCATCAACACCATTAAAGCTTTCCTAAATACATACAAGCTACAAAATGTTATACTGGGGAAAAATAATAATAATAAAAAAATCATAATTTATACTTACCTGATAAATTATTTTTTTTTATCATGGTAAGAGTCCATGATCCATTATTCCTGGGAATTATTCTTCTATGCCACTAGAAGGAGGCAAATATTCCCAACCCCACCCCAAGCGCTCTCCAAAACTGCTCCCACCTCACTGCCCGCTCAGTCTAACCTATAGCCAAGCAATAGAGGTAGGAAAAGAAACAAGAGCAAAATATAGGAGCAGGAAAGAAAGATGAGGTCAAAAAAATATATCAACCGCAAAAAAACACAGGGTAGTGTCTTGTAGGCTCTCACCCCTATTAAAGAAATGAATTTATCAGTTAGGCATAAAATAAGTTTTATTTCATACAGGTGATGAGAGTCCATGATCCATTACTCCTGGGAACTAATACCCAAGCTGTGAAGTCCGTGAGTAATGAGACAAAAAGTGTGGGACATAAGTAATTCTATATTTAGAGAGAAACTAAATCCACAATCCCAAAAAGTCAAAACACACAGTTTTTTTTTTATCCAGATGAAATGGTGCAGCAACAAACTGAAAGTGCTTGTCTAGAAAGGCAACTCTCAGAAACTGACAATGGTTCCTGTGAATTGGAACATAAAGGTAATCATCCTTTAAATCTATTGTGGACATAAACTGACCTTGCTGAACAAAAGGCAGAATAGTCTGAATAGTCTCCATTTTGAAAGTAGAAATTTGTTCAGATCCTTTAGATCCAGAACTGGTCTGAAAGTTCCCTCCTTCTTAAGAACAATAAAGAGGTTGGAGTAAAACCCAATTCCCTGTTCCAACAATAGAACAGGAAAAAAAATCAGTACCATAGATTCAATATCCGAAACTGACTGAAAAAAGACCTGAGACTTTCTCTGAACATTAGACGGAAGAAACATTCCCCTGGGAGGCTTTATTCTGAAACCTATTCGATAACCGTGAGAGAATACATTTAGAACCCAGGGATCTTGAACAGACTATAACCTAACCTCCTGAAAAAGTCGTACCTCCAATTGCAGTAGAGAAAATAGAATCCAAACCAGAACCAAAATAACATATTCTGCTGATAAGAAAGAGATAAAAGCATGGATTTAGAAACAATCGCCTAGATTCGGAGTTTTGGGTTATGAGCTGTGCGTTGCTAACTTGCAGTTTATTCTCACCGCTCACTTTCCTACAGCACTGGTATTACAGGTTTTTATCAACCCGGCATTAAAAGGCAAGAAGTGAGCATAGAGCAAAATTTTGCTCCATACCGCACTCCAATACCAGCGTTGGTTAAGTGAGTGGTGAGCTGGTTATACGAGCTTGTGCACGATTTCCCCATAGATATCAATGGGGAGAGCTGGCTGAGAAAAAGTCTAACACCTGCAAAAAAGCAGCGTAAAGCTCTTTAACGCACCCCTAATCTTACACTTATTAACCCCTAATCTGCCGCCCCCGACATCGCCGACACCTACATTATATTTATTAACCCCTAATCTGCCGCTCCGGACTTTATCGCCACCTACATTATACTTATTAACCCCTAATCTGCTGCCCCAACATCGCCGACACCTACATTATATTTATTAACCCCTAATCTCCCTCCCCCAATGTCGCCGCAACCTACCTACATTTATTAACCCCTAATCTGCCGCCCCCAACGTCGCCGCCACTATACTATGTTTATTAACCTCTAAACCTAAGTCTAACCCTAACACCCCCTAACTTAAATATTATTTAAATAAATATAAATAAAATTACTATCATTAACCAAATTATTCCTATTTAAAACTAAATACTTACCTATAAAATAAACCCTAAGCTAGCTACAATATAACTAATAGTTACATTGTAGCTATCTTAGGGTTTATTTTTATTTTACAGGCAAGTTTGTATTGATTTTAACTAGGTAGAATAGTTACTAAATAGTTATTAACTATTTACTAACTACCTAGCTAAAATAAATATAAATTTACCTGTAAAATAAAACAACACTACAATTAAATAACTTACCTAAATTAAATACAATTAAATAAATTAAATACAATTAGCTAAATTCCAAAAACAAACAAACACTACATTACAGAAAATAAAAAGCAAATTACAAGATATTTAAACTAATTACACCTAATCTTAGAGCCCTATCAAAATAAAAAAGCCCCCCCACCAAATAAAAAAAAAACCCTAGCCTAAACTAAACTATCAATAGCCCTTAAAAGGGCCTTTTGCGGGGCATTGCCCCAAAGAAATCTGCTCTTTTAACAGAAAAAGAAATACAAACAACCCCCCCAACAGTAAAACCCACCATCCACACAACCAACCCGCCAAAAAAAACCCTAACTAAAAAAACCTGAGCTCCCCATTGCCCTGAAAAGGGCATTTGAATGGGCATTGCCCTTAAAAGGGCATTTAGCTCTATTGCTGCCCAAAGCCCTAACCTAAAAATAAAACCCACCCAATACACCCTTAAAAAATCCTAACACTAACCCCCAAAGATTCACTTACCGGGAGAAGACTTCATCCAAGCGGCAAGATGTCCTCAACAAAGCCAGCAGTAGTGGTCCTCCAGACGGGCAGAAGTATTCCTCCAGACGGGCAGAAGTGGTCCTCAAGATGGGCAGAAGTCTTCATCCAGACGGCATCTTCTATCTTCATCCATCCGGCGCAGAGCGGCTCCATCTTCAAGACATCTGGCGCGGAGCATCCTCTTCAATCGACGACTTCTTCGGAATGAAGGTACCTTTAAGTGACGAAACAGAAACAAGAGGACAAGAGAACAATGGGTGTTTACCCGGAGATGTGGCACAAGTGAAGTGTTAATCAATAGTGGTGGTGTATGGATATAGTAGAAAAACGTTTTTAGCACCAACCGCTAGATTTGCCACAGGTTGGACAGTTCAAGTTCAGTCCTGTACAGCAGGGTTCCTCCCTCCCTGGGTACAGGTATTTGTGTGCAGGGAAACAGGTCTATAGTTATACGCCAAATTAGCACTCTCAATCCCAGAGGCTAAGGCCTAATACTATTGAAATAGCAACATGGCAGACACCTCTTGAAAATACATTAGGTAAATACCTTATCAAGTTCTGCTCCAGCGGCTTTCCTTATATCACACCAGATAGCGGAGTTTATTACCTAAGCTGTAGTCATAGGGCTGTCATCGACCCCCAGTCCTGCGAGCTGTCAGCAACTCACGACCCAGGACCAGTGCTCACTCCGTCCTGAATACGAAGTAAAGCACAAAAAGAAACACAGGAGCACCTGGAGATGGCCGTTACACAGTGATTTAATAAAAAAAAGTGAACAGGGTACAAGTTTAGCAAAGACAGTTCAGGGAAACGTCCCTATTAAGATAATGCACCCAATACAGAGAGGGGAGTGCAGGAAAAAAATATGAGCTAAATGACAGAACAGCGGCTAACGCGTTTCGGCGTGAGCCTAACTGATAGCCTCTTAAATTGTATTGGGTGCATTACCTTTAAGTGACGTCATCCAAGATGGCATCCCTTAGATTCCGATTGGCTGATAGAATTCAGCCAATCGAAATTACGGAAGAAAAAATCCTTGGATTGAACTTCAATCCTATTGGCTGATCCAATCAGCCAATAGGATTGAGCTCGCATTCTATTGGCTGTGTGGGTGGTGGGTTTTATTGTTGTATTTCTTTTTGAGGTAAAAGAGCTGATTTCTTTGGGGCAATGCCCTGCAAAATGCCCATTTAAGGGCTATTGATAGTTTTGTTTAGGCTATGGTTTTTTTTTATTTTGGGGGGGTGGGGGTTTATTTTGATAGGGCTCTTAGATTAGGTGTAATTAGTTTAAATATCTTGTAATTTGTTTTTTATTTTCTGTAATTTAGTGGGGTTTTTTGTTGTAATTTAGCTAATTGTATTTAATTTATTTAATTGTATTTAATTTAGGTAAGTTATTTAATTGTAGTGTAGTGTTAGGTGTTAGTGTAACTTAGGCTAGGTTTTATTTTACAGGTAAATTTGTATTTATTTTAGACAGGTAGTTAGTAAATAGTTAATAACTATTTAGTAACTATTCTACCTAGTTAAAATAAATACAAACTTGCCTGTAAAATAAAAATAAACCCTAAGATAGCTACAATGTAACTATTAGTTATATTGTAGCTAGCTTAGGGTTTATTTTATAGGTAAGTATTTAGTTTTAAATAGGAATAATTTAGGTAATGATAGTAATTTTATTTATTTAAATTATATTTACGTTAGGGGGTGTTAGGGTTAGACTTAGGGTTAGGGGTTAATACCTTTAGTATAGTGGTGGCGACATTGGGGGGACATTAATAAATGTAGGTAGGTGGCGGCGATGTTAGGGACAGCAGATTAGGGGTTAATTATATTTAACTAATGTTTGTGAGGCGGGAGTGTGGCGATTTAGGGGTTAATATGTTTATTATAGTGGAGATGTCCAGAGCGGCAGATTAGGGGTTAAAAGTTTTATTATAGTGTTTGCGATGCAGGAGGTCCTCAGTTTAGGGGTTAATAGATAGTTTTTGGGTGTTAGTGTACTTTTTAGCACTTTAGTTATGAGTTTTATGCTACAGCTTTGTAGCGTAAAACTCATAACTACTGACTTTAATATGCGTTAGGAATCTTGTCGGTATAGGCTGTACCGTTTACTTTTTGGCCTCCCAGGACAAACTCGTAATACCGGCACTATGGAAGTCCCATAGAAAAAACATTTATGAAATTTATGTAAGTTGGTTTGCGGTAAGGCCAAAAAAGTGTATGGTACACCTATACCTGCAAGACTCGTAATACCAGCGGGTGTAAAAAAAAGCAGCTTTAGGACCTGATAACGCTGCTTTTTTACCTTAACGCACAACTCGTAATCTAGCCGAATATCAGCAGACCAAGACTTTAACCACAAACCCCTTCTGGAAAGTATTGTCAAATACATACTTTTAACATTAATCTTAATGATATCTAAACAAAAGCATTACAAATGAAAGCATTAGCACATTTGAGCAACTCCAAGAGGATTAAAAAAATTATTAGCAGATTCTTCAGAAAACTGCCCAGAAAAATAATAAAGAAGAAGAAGCAGCCACTTCAGCAATAAAAACTGCTGGTCTAAAAATATATCCTGCTTGCTGAAAAGCCCTCCTTATGTAATGATTCTAACGTCCTATCTAAAGGGTCTTTACAAGAAGAGCTATCTTCCAAAGGAATAGCAGTATGTTTAGCCAAAGTAGAAATGGCCCTTTTTCCCACGTTGGGAACAGTTTTCCAAGACTCAATGTTAGACGCCGGTAAAGGGTACATTTTTTTTAAACCTTGCAGAAGGATTAAAGGGAATACCTGGCTAAGCCCATTCTCTGAAAACTATCTCAGAAACTGCATCAGGAATAGGAAACACATGAGGAGATTTAACCATAGGTTTAAAAAAGAATCTACATGAATAACAAGCTTATACCCATCTATTTTAGGATGTTTTACCCCTTAACGACGCATGTCATACAGGGTACGTCTTACACAAACTGGTCTTTAAAGACCAGCAACGTACCATGTACGTCGTCAGGAGTATCTAGCGGCTGGAAGCTATCCTGATCGCTTCCAGCCACTTTCAAGGTATTGCAGATTGTTGGTGGGTGGGATCCTTTGTAGCGAGGTGGGTGGGCGGCCCGTTGCTGGGGAACTTTCTTCCGGCCAACTGTACTCCATGCCGGGTGCATGCAGAAGCGCGCTTGGGAGGTGAGGGGGGTGGGTGCGTGCAAGTGCACGTGCGCATGCACCCGCAATCTATGCGCATTACAAAAATCTAATTGTTGGAGAGATTGCTGGGAGAGGGTGGTGGGTGCAGAAGAGGGGGGACAGCTGCCAGTACCCAAAATGGTGGCTAATAGTTAGTGGAGGGAGGGTTAGAGAGCTCTTTGGGTGGGATCAGAGAGGTTGGGGGCTAAAGGGGGATCCTACACAGCAGAATATGATTTAATAATAATAATAATAATAATAAAAAAAAACTTTTATTTTAGTACTGGCAGACTTTCTGCTAGTACTTAAATGGCGGGGACAATTGTGGGGTTGGGGAGGGAAGAGAGCTATTTGGGAGGGATCAGGGGGTGGGATGTGTCAGGTGGGAGGCTGATCTCAACACTAAAGCTAAAATTAACCCTTCAAACTCCCTAAAAGCTACCTAATTAACCCTGTCACTGCTGGGCATAATACAAGTTTGGTGCACAGCAGCATTTAGCGGCCTTCTAATTACCAAAAAGCAATGCCAATGACATATATGTCTGCTATTTCTGAACAAAGGGGATCCCAGAGAAGCATTTACAACCATTTGTGCCATAATTGCACAAGCTGTTTGTAAATAATTTCAGTGAGAAACCCAAAGTTAGTGAAAAAGTTAGAGATTTTTTTTATTTGATCGTATTTGGCGGTGAAATGGTGGCTTGAAATATATCAAAATGGGTCTAGATCAATACTTTGGGTTGTCTACTACACTACCCTAAAGCTAAAACTAAACCTACAAGCTACCAAATTAACCCCTTCACTGGTGGGCCTAATACAAATGTGGTGCGCAGCGGCATTTAGCATCCTTCTAATTACCAAAAAGCAATGCCAAAGCCATATATGTCTGCTATTTCTGAATAAAGGGGATCCCAGAGAAGCATTTACAACCATATATGCACAAGTTGTTTGTAAATAATACCAAAATGGGCCTAGATCAATACTTTGGGTTGTCTACTAAAAAATATATATATATACATGTCAAGGGATATTCAGGGATTCCTGACAGATATCAGTGTTCCAATTTAACTATTGTTAATTTTGAAAAAAAAAATGGTTTGGAAATAGCAAAGTGCTACTTGTATTTATTGCCCTATAACTTACAAAAAAAGCAAATAATATGTAAACATTGGGTATTTATAAGCAAAATGTAGAAACTATTTAGCAAGGGTGGTTTTTGGTGGTTGTAGATGTGCAACAGATTTTGGGGTCAAAGTTAGAAAAAGTGTGTTTTTTTCCATTTTTTCATCATATTTTATAAGTTTTTTTATGGTAAATTAAAAGATATAATGAAAATAATGGTATCTTTAGAAATTCCATTTAATGGCGAGAAAAACGGTACATAATATGTGTGTGTACAGTAAATGAGTAAGAGGAAAATTACAGCTAAACACATACAGCGCAGAAATGTAAAATAGCCCTGGTCCTTAAGGGAAAGAAATTGAAAAATGGCCTTGTCCTTAAGGGGTTAACTTCTAAAGAAAGCAAAATCAACCCCCAAGATGTTACCTGGACAGTGATTGTGGGCTGATTTGAGAGGGTATGTTAACCCTTTAGACATAGTATGGGACCAGACTTGTATGCCTATTCTAGAGGCAGCTATTCCAGACAATTACACAGTGTTCCACCGCCCGAGACAAGATCTCAAGGGAGGCGGATTTATGATCTGTGCAATATCATCCTTAAATCCCAGACCAATATCAGTCCACAAAACCCAATCTTTTGACTGTGTAGCTGCCAGCCTCTCAATAGAGAGAGGATTCTGAATACTGCTAATATACAGACCCCCAGGAGAAGGGAAGAGATTTCTTCAGGAACTCCCAGACCTTTTGGCTGGCTTAATCCTTGAACACCCCAGATGGCTTATATTAGGAGACTTCAACACTTGGATTGACAACACCCTATCCCTGCTTGAGCAGGATCACAGCTTGATGAGTACACTCGGCTTTACACAAATAGTCACCACTCCCACCCACAGAAAAGGTCATACACTTGATCTAGTGTTTCAGTCTGGACTAGAAGTGTCACCAGTAACTGTAAACCCAGTTACCTGGTCAGACCACCACTCCATTCACTTCTCCATTGTATCACAATCAACCAGACACCAGCCTCAGAACCTGGTCAAACACTGCTCATTAAAAGGGGTGACACCACTGGATGTAGCATCACATATGGATCTAAGTGAACTAATGAGCACCTGCGAAGACCCCAGCTCCTTAGTCCGACTCTACAACAAAACCATGAGACACACCCTAGAAAGCATTGCACCATCTCGCATACGCACTGTCCAAACCCACAACAATGCACCATGGTTTGATAGCTCCATGAGAGAAATGAAAAGAACAGGATGCAAGCTCGAGAGAAAGTGGCGCAGAACACATGATCCAGAGGATAAAGCCGCTCTTACCAAACATCTAAATAAATATCAATCCAAGCTAACTCAGAAAAAATCTTCATTTTTATCACGCGAAATTGCACTCTCCCACAATAGACCCAGGCAACTGTTTCGCACAGTAGAAAGGCTCTGCAAACCAGCATGCATTCTTAGCCCCACCAACTTTTCTCAGGATAAATGTGAAGCATTTGTGAACTTCTTTAGAGACAAGATTTCCTCAATCCGAACCGCTATCAAAGCAGGCCAAACAGTTACACACCAGAACCACTACAATGGAATGCCAGATTGCCCCAGTTTATGGTCCACTTTTAAAAATGTGGATATAAAAGAAGTTAAAAACACTATACAAAAGTTGCACCCTACTACGTGTGACTTAGACCCTGCTCCAACTCAGCTCATATCTGGATGCATTGAAACACTCGATCCTTTCCAGTCAGGCTTCAGATGCCGCCACAGCACTGAAACAGCGCTAGTCCGAGTGCTAAATTATCTCCTCTTGGCAAGAGACAAAGGTGATTACTCCATCCTAATCCTCCTGGATCTCTCAGCTGTATTTGACACCATTGACCATTGGATTCTAATAGAGCGCTTGCAGTACATCTGTGGTCTTGGAGGCACAGTCCTTAACTGGTTTAAATCTTTCCTCGCTGGTAGATCACAGAGAGTAATATCAGGATCAAGCTCATCAGCACCAACAGAACTGGCCGGCGGAGTTCCACAAGGATCTATCCTGTCTCCCATGCTATTCGCAATTTACTTACAACCACTGAGGGACATCATTAACCGACATGACTTAAGGTATCATTGTTACGCTGATGACACACAACTCTACTTCTCCTTTGCTCCAGATACTACAGACCCAGCATGCCGCATAAACAGTTGCTTAACAGACCTCATAGAATGGATGAATGCTAGCTGTCTCAAAGTGAACCCGGACAAAACAGAGTTACTCTTGGTGAGGGGACCACGGGCATCCAAAATATAACACGATCACCCAACTGGCCTGGAGCTTGGAGGCTCTGAACTCGTTAGTTCAGCAAAGGTACGAAACCTCAGAGTGCTGATTGATGCTGGACTATCTTTTAAACAGCAGATTTCCTCCGTAATCTGCCTACTTTCATCTGAGAAACATAGCCAGGATACAACACTTAATTCCACCGGATGATATGCCAACATTAATCCATGCATTTGTATCCTCTAGGCTAGATTACTGCAATGCACTTTACTTGGGCCTCCCAAAAAAAGAACTCCATAGCCTTCATACAGTACAAAAGGCAGCAGCCAGACTATTGACCAATCAAACTCGCTCCTGCCACATAACACCTGTTCTCCACTCCCTGCATTGGCTTCCAATTAAATGGAGAACATATTTTAAAATTGGCCTGCTGACCTTCAAAGCCTTAAACAACCAAGGCCCACAGTACCTGAAAGAGCTCCTGACACCCTACATCCCATTCCGTTCACTTAGGTCAGCCAACACATCCCTCCTCTCAGTGCCAAGAATAAGGACAAACTCAGGCTCCAGAGCATTCTGCCACGCTGCCCCTACTTTCTGGAACTCTTTACCGTGCGCAATCAGAGAGGCACCGTCCTTACAGACTTTTAAAAAAAAGCTAAAGACCCACCTCTTCCATCAGGCATTCAGTCCGCTTATCTGACCTTCAGAAACGCCTAACTTTTATGTCTTATGTTGGTATATTTGTAAAGTGCTTTTAGTCTCACAGGGAGAAAAGCGCTATATAAATCGCAAATTATTATATAATTATTATTATTATAATAGACTTTTTTCTAACTCACCTATTACTGCAGATATAATCCAAATTTGGAAATCTCTTATAAAATCTTTACGCTTGATATCTTTGAAGTCAATAACAATGCCAGTTTAATTCCTTCTCCCCTCAGAATTTCACAAACAATTAAGGAAATGTAAGAATAAAGGGCTCTACTGAGTAGATAACTTTTTAGAAAGGAGACATCTGTTATCATTTACTCAGATACAAGACAAACTTCAACCACATAAGATACATTGGTTTTTATATCTTCAAATTTCTTTGGCCATCACTAAATATTATTCACATCCGACATCTCAAGCATACACAACTTTAGAACATCCATGTAGTACTCCTACCAGCAGTAAGAAAATTATTACTCAACTCTACTTGGCCATACAAGCAGCTAAATATAACTCAAAGTCATCATTGTTGGAGAAGTGGGAAAGGGATATAGGGAAAGAATATCAGAAATGTAAATCAGAATTTTCAAAATTACAGTAAGGGACTGATTAGTGCAGATCTCTAAGAAAATTGTATAAAAAACACCTTTAGATGGTACCTCACCCCCAAGAGGTCATCACATTTATCCCCTACAACATACTAAAAAATGCTGTAGGTGATGTTTGAAACAAGGGACTTACATTCATATGTGGCTGGTGTGCCCTAAGGTAAAAATAAATCAACTATCTGACATATTAGGTAAACTATTAAATGAGCATCTCAATCTATTGATTTTGCAAACTCTACTAAATAAACATTAAAACCCTCTGCAATTAACACATTAATTAGAATCCTATGCACAGCCTCTAGAATGTTTATAGCTAAGTATTGGAAAGTGGGAACCCCCTCATGGTTGGAAGTAATAGATACAATCAATAATATATATGCCATGTTGGAATCCGCTTCTTTGATTGAAGGAACTAATGAACACTTTCAAAAGTTCTGGTTCTACTGGATCACAAAATGAGATATATGAGAAGTAGTTTGTTTTAGGGAAACAATGTCTCCCATGGCATCTGGGTGAAAAGGCTAAAGTGACTTAGTTTGATGTCTCCTTCTATAGAACTACTAATATAACAGTCAGCCATTTATTTGTTAGATTACTTGAATAAAGGAGGCTCTTAGGGTTTGTCAGAAAAAAAAAACTGGTTTATTTCTGTGTTTTTCATTTTATTATTGCATTTTTAACTGTTTATTTGCAATTTCCCATATAATATACAAATTAAAATACACGACAACAATGGTTCTTGTTTTGGAGATTTGCTTCTTCTTCTACCTATGAAGTGGACTATCTCAAGGACTTTTTATACAAAACGTATGAACTCTGGTCTTTTAAGGGAGGGTGTTCTTGAAAAGTTTATATAAGAACTTATATTTGACATGTTGTTTTTATCTCCTTCCTCTTCCAATGATATCTAATATTTCACCAAGACCTGTGATTATAGACAAAAAGAAAGGTATCAGTTAATTTTTATTGTATTATCTGTTGTGAATGTTTAAATACAATTTAAAAAAAAATTCAACTAAATTAAGCAAAATCTCCTTTAAAATATTAGTAATAAGTTCAACATTAAATGAAAAGGAGGATAAAACTGATTCATGATCAGAGGTAGACCTCTGACTATCAGAAAAAAAACTCTCCCTCTGATGACTCATCAGCTACTCTATCAAAAACATTAACCTCAGCAGGCTTAGAGCTAGTAGAAGGTAAATTCTGAACTGACCGTTTACACTTACTTGAAGAAGGCATGACCGCCAACATTTCAGATACTGTAGAACGAATAAAGTCCTTCACTCCAGGAGCAAAATCTGAAGAATTCTCCTGTAAAGAACAAACAGTCATAACAGTAACACCTTTAGAAGCTAGAGCAGCATTAGACTGGTCATAAAGCATTAAAACTTTAATAAATGTATTGCATACATTTGCTGGAGGTAAAACCTCAGTCTCCTTACAAAAAACAAAAACAAAAAACAGCACTGGTAGGAAAGTGTTCATATGACACAGCTTCTAAGGTAGATTTAGGGACAGAATCAGAAGGCTCCATATCTGCAGGAAACTAATACATAGGTTAAATGCAGAAAAAAACAAACATACATATAAATGGTAATCTCCCCATTAAAATAGCTCTTGAGTAAAGGGAAACACTAACCTCCTTTAAAAGTAGCTCTTAAAAACTTACAAAAAGAGTCGTTATGACTCAGGACACCTGACATCCAAAGCGTACAAAAGAAGAGGGAGCATACACAAACCTGATGTCATAACACTGCAGATACATGCAGGCTGGAAAGCTGACATGTGTTAAAAAAGGTATGCACCTGACGTGTAAAAATGTACGCACAAAACTCAGCATGCATTTAAAAATATACGCACATAAAAATGCCGGCGAGTGCTAAAAAATGTACGTGCACAAAATCTTGACGCACGTTAAAAATATATAAAAAGTTAGTTTTAAAGGGAAATTACTAAAATATATAAAACTATCCCAAGGCTATATACACATATAACAAATATATAATAAAATAACCTAAGAGTCTTATAGAGTGCCAAATAATACAAAATAAATGTATTTACAAATAGGCACTCTACTATTGAAAGAAAAAAGTAGGAAGCAAAACCAGTGCTGAACCATAACAGCAGAGCATCTGGAACAGGAAGAGGCCAAGGACAAGGCCCTGTGACACCAGTGGAAGGCTTCTGACTAATTCCAAGCAGGCAAAAATTATGCCACTACCCATACTCCGAATACATCCCTCTAATAAGAACTACACTCTGAGGGGAAATTGGCGTCAACTCAATCAAAGAAACCCCTCTCACTGAACAATCAAATACACATCTTCACTCTTCACCTTCCTCCAGCTCAGACAAAGACAATACTAAGTTGCCAGTGAGGTGGGAGGGGTTTTATAGCACACGCCATACACACCCCAAACACAGGGGTTTTATAGAGCTTTTGGGGGTAGGGAATCTTTGCCTCATCCTAGTGGCAGGGAAGAGTAATTCCTAGGATTAATGGATCATGAACTCTCACCACCTGTATAAAATAAATATATCCTTTAAAGGAGGACTTTATTAATCACTAAATTATCACATATATTTTGTTAGTTATTGTTTTTGTGATATTGTACACTTTTTATTTTAAAAACAAATTTCCATAATAAAATATAAAACATTTAATAATCAATGTGTTACTTTTTTTTTTATTTAAATATTTGCTAATTTGATTTTATTTAGGTGCACTTGTTTTATGCCACACAGACTTTTTTTGTCCTTCCACAGCCTGTCAAAAATGATCGGAACTTTGCACTAGGGACATCTTCCTTGTGGAAAAGGGGTGTACTACTTGCATTGCACTAGTAGAGCCAATTCACTTTTAATTTACAAATGAATCTACCTGTATGAGCTTATTTTGTATGGTTTAATATATTTTTTTTTATATAAATTAAAGGGCCATTATAGTGATAAAATGACGTGCTCTAATTAGTTTCAAAGTTACGCCCCTTCCTCAGGTAGTAAAGAGAAGACAACTGTTGGGAGACATCACCCATTATGTTTTTTTACAGCAAATATAACTTTTTATTGTACTAAATGTATTTGTATGATATTTTTTTTTTTTAAATCAAAGTTTTTTATTGAGGTATTTCAACAGCAGGTATCTTACATCACTTGACAGGCTCATGATGTATCGCAACATACATATAAATGATAATAATAGACAGTCATCACATAAGTATCTCAATGACTAACATCCTGCACAAGTAACACTAGGTCAAAGCGTGTACATATTCTCTTATAAGAGAAATGATACGTTTACACTTATAAGTTTACACAATCAGAATCAAGTTCAATCCGATTGGCTGATCCAATCAGCCAATCAGATTGAGCTCGCATTCTATTGGCTGATCGGCCAATAGAATGCGAGCTCAATCTGATTGGCTGATTGGATCAGCCAATCGGATTGAACTTGATTCTGATTGGCTGATTCCATCAGCCAATCAGAATATTCCTACCTTAATTCCGATTGGCTGATAGAATCCTATCAGCCAATCGGAATTCGAGGGACGCCATCTTGGATGACGTCCCTTAAAGGAACCGTCATTCTTCAGTTGGACGTCGCCGGATGAAGATGGGTCCGAGGTGGAGGTCTTCAGGATGGAGCCGGTCGTCGTCGGATGAAGATAGAAGATGCCGCTTGGATCAAGATGGTTGCCGGTCTGGATCGTCTCTTCTTCCTGGATAGGATGAAGACTTTGGAGCCTCTTCTGGACCTCTTCAGCCACCGGGTTGGATGAAGATTTTGGAGCCAGGACGGATCGGTGATACCTGGTGAGGTGAAGACAAGGTAGGATGATCTTCAGGTGCTTAGTGTTAGGTTTATTTAAGGGGGGTTTGGGTTAGATTAGGGGTATGTGGGTGGTGGGTTGTAATGTTGGGGGGGGGGTATTGTATTTTTTTTTTTTACAGGCAAAAGAGCTGAACTTCTTGGGGCATGCCCCGCAAAGGGCCCTGTTCAGGGCTGGCAAGGTAAAAGAGCTTTGAACTTTATTAATTTAGAATAGGGTAGGGCATTTTTTATTTTGGGGGTCTTTGTTATTTTATTAGGGGGCTTAGAGTAGGTGTAATTAGTTTAAAATTGTTGTAATATTTTTCTTATGTTTGTAAATATTTTTTTATTTTTTGTAACTTAGTTCTTTTTTATTTTTTGTACTTTAGTTAGTTTATTTCATTGTAGTTATTTGTAGATATTGTATTTAATTAATGTATTGATAGTGTAGTGTTAGGTTTAA
This sequence comes from Bombina bombina, assembly GCF_027579735.1. NCBI lineage: Eukaryota > Metazoa > Chordata > Amphibia > Anura > Bombinatoridae > Bombina > Bombina bombina. Next base: position 941,488,827 of record NC_069503.1, read on the forward strand.
TTGTAGGTAATTATAGGTATTTTATTTAATTAATTTAATGATAGTATAGTGTTAGGTTTAATTGTAACTTAGGTTAGGATTTATTTTACAGGTAATTTTGTAATTATTTTAACTAGGTAGCTATTAAATAGTTCTTAACTATTTAATAGCTATTGTACATGGTTAAAATAATTACAAAGTTGCCTGTAAAATAAATATTAATCCTAAAATAGCTACAATGTAATTATAATTTATATTGTAGCTATATTAGGATTTATTTTACAGGTAAGTATTTAGCTTTAAATAGGAATAATTTATTTAATAAGAGTTAATTAATTTCGTTAGATTAAAATTATATTTAATTTAGGGGGGTGTTAGTGTTAGGGTTAGACTTAGCTTTAGGGCTTAATACATTTATTAGAATAGCGGTGAGCTCCAGTCGGCAGATTAGGGGTTAATAATTGAAGTTAGGTGTCGACAATGTTAGGGAGGGCAGATTAGGGGTTAATACTATTTATTATAGGGTTAGTGAGGCGGATTAGGGGTTAATAACTTTATTATAGTAGCGGTGCGGTCCGCTCGGCAGATTAGGGGTTAATAAGTGTAGGCAGGTGGAGCCGACGTTGAGGGGGACAGATCAGGGGTTAATAAATATAATATAGGGGTTGGCGGTGTTAGGGGCAGCAGATTAGGGGTACATAGCTATAATGTAGGTGGCGGCACTTTGTGGTCGGCAGATTAGGGGTTAATTATTGTAGGTAGCTGGCGGCGACGTTGTGGGGGCAGATTAGGGGTTAATAAATATAATACAGGGGTCGGCGGTGTTAGGGGCAGCAGATTAGGGGTACATAAGTATAACGTAGGTGGCGGTCGGCAGATTAGGGGTTAAAAAAATGTAATCAAGTGGCGGCGATGTGGGGGGACCTCGGTTTAGGGGTACATAGGTAGTTTATGGGTGTTAGTGTACTTTAGAGTACAGTAGTTAAGAGCTTTATGAACCGGCGTTAGCCCAGAAAGCTCTTAACTACTGACTTTTTTCCTGTGGCTGGAGTTTTGTCGTTAGATTTCTAACGCTCACTTCAGCCACGACTCTAAATACCGGAGTTAGAAAAATCCCATTGAAAAGATAGGATACGCAATTTACGTAAGGGGATCTGCGGTATGGAAAAGTCGCGGCTGAAAAGTGAGCGTTAGACCCTTTTTTGAGTGACTCCAAATACCGGAGTTAGCCTAAAACCAGCGTTAGGAGCCTCTAACGCTGGTTTTCACGGCTACCGCCAAACTCCAAATCTAGGCCTTAGGGTTTATTTTATAGGTAAGTATTTAGATTTAAATAGGAATATTTTAATTAATAATATTAATATTAATTAGATTTATTTTAATAAGAATTTAGTTAGGGATGTTAGAGTTAGATAGGGTTATTATACTTAATATATATAATATAATAACTATATTAACTATATTAACCCTAATATAATTAATATAGCTGGCGGCGGTGTAGGGGGATTAAATTAGGGGTTAATATTTTTAAAATAGATGGCGGCGGTGTAAGGGGCTCACTTTAGGGGGTAGGTAAGATAGATGGCGGCGGGCTAGAGGCTCACTTTAGGGGGTAGGTAAGATAGACGGCGGCGGGGTAGGGGGCTCACTTTAGGGGGTAGGTAAGATAGATGGCGGCGGGGTAGGGGCTCACATTAGGGGGTTATAGATTTAATATAGCTGGCGGCGGGGTCCGGGAGCGGCGGTTGTTTAGGGGTTAATACATTTTTTATTGTTAGGATAGTGAGGGGGGATAGCGGATAGAGGGTTAGACGTGTCGGGCTATGTTTGGGAGGCGTGTTAGACAGTACGGGTGATTTTATAACTTTAGTAAGGTTTTGTAGGTGCCGGCAGTTTCTAAAGTGCCGTAAGTCACTGGCGACTCCAGAAATTTGTACTTACGCAGATTTCTGGACATCGCTGGTTTGTGAGACTTACGGCACTTTAGCCTTTGACGGCGCCGTATATAGGATAGCGCGAGTTGTGAGCTCAAACTGCGGGCGGCGGGGGTTCCCTCGCTTGCGCCGCAAACTACGATCTTTATCGGATCGCGCCCTAGATGTCAGCTTTAACTTTTTTTCTTAATTTGCATGAGAGGTCATGTAAGGTTTTGTGTAACTTCTTGCATAACAGTTCTATATATCATACAGAGTTGATTTAATCATCATAAATAATAACAATACTAGTAAATAATGTTATCTGTGCATGGCAGCGATGATAAATAGCAAAGTTTTCCGATCAACACAAAAGTTTATTTATAAAGCATCCATATAATCAAGCATCAAAAGGTTAACACTGAATTATAAGCATTCAGTGTTGAAAATAAATAAGATTTAAATCAGCTAATGGTGTTAAATAACTGAATATAGTTGTATCTATTAATACCAGGTGAGAAAGATAATTGAAAAAGAATAAAGGCAGCTCTTTCAGCACAAATCCTTAAATAACTTTTTTAATTGCCAAATAAGTTTTTTTTCTTGGTAATAGATACTGTTGAGGATTAGGGGTTTACGTAGTTAACAAGAAAGAACAAGAAGTTTGACTCCAAAATCAACTTTTGCAGTTTTTGCCGTTTTGAGTCAGCAAAAGGCTAGATCAGGTTAAAATGTGCTTGATTCTTCTGTTGCTTAGTGAAAATATACACTGCTTACCCTGCTAATAAACACACATTTATGGCTAACAAATGCTTGCCCTTTAATGAATATTTTATTTTGATTAAGGAACATTATATATACAGTTTCTATATAGAGTTTTTCATGGAACAAATGTCAATTCAACCCTATTGGCTCACATGTTCTTCATTATTTTTCTGCTGGACAAACCACTATACTAGTCTATCTCTTCATTTTTATGTTTTATGTTTAACGATGGCAAGTCTTGCCAATAGTCCATTTGAGTTTATCAGAATTTACATGTGTAGCACCTTATAAAACTATTTTTTAGGACTTTCAAAGTAAAAGCCTGAGGACCCTGCTCTGGGAAGGGGTCCAGTAGTGTGCTTTAGATGCTGCCAGACAGACAACACTCACGTTAGTAAGTGGAATAGTTGGGCACTCCCTTAAACCAGTATAATGGTTACTTTCTACTAGTAGTTCCTGGTCACTCACTTCATGGAATGGCAGCAAAATACAGAAAAGCAGTGTGTGCAGATTTATAATTATTGTAATCTTTGAAGGACACATCCAGTTCCATGGGACTGGAGGTCATGAGTACAGCAGCTGGTAAGTTTTCAAGGGACAGTCTACTCCAAAATTATGATTGCTTAAAAAGAAAGATAATCCCTTTATTACCCATTCCCCAGTTTTGCATAAAAAAACACTGTTATATTAATATACTTTTTACCTCTGTGATTACCTTGTATCTAAGCCTCTGCAGAATGCCCTCTTATCTCAGGGCTGTTTATGACTTCCATTTTAGCTAATCAGTGCGGTCTCATTTGTAACTCCATAGGAGTGTGCACAGTGTTATCTATATGGTACACATTAACTAGCTCTGTCTTGCTGTGAAAAGTTTATAAAATGGACTGAGATAAAGGTAGCTTACACAGGCTTAAAAACAGTAGATGTTATAAAGTAAAGGATGAGTAGTAAAGGCATTATAAATCTTTTTAAACTATAACAGTTTTGGGGAAGACTGTCCCTTTAAGCATTTCAAGAATTGTAAATAAGGGAATAGTAAATAGCTACACAATTAATATATATTGTACTTAGTAATAGTAAGTAAGTAAAGGCATGTTATTGACTTACAACTATTCTTAGATAAATTAAGTCAGAAGTGAAATGACTTGAAAGTCATCCATAGCCCAATAATGAACTGAAGTGTAGCTTCAATCATTGTTTATATTATTATTTTTTTTTTTAAATATTTTTAATTGAGGTAAAACAACATACAAGAAGGTACCTGTTCGTACAAATATCATGGCAACATGCCCGTATGACATACATTTAATCAAAATTCAAGAACGAGTATAACAGACATGTCCTTTGGATTATATAGTCACTCTGAAAACCATCCATGAAGGGTGGTATAAAGCCATGAATAATACCTCTTTTTTGCATAGTTTCATTTTCAACAGACAGGAACAATAACTACATCAGGATGCTCTACTGAGAGCCAACAATCTAACAGTGGTGCTTAATATTTTAGGGCTTATCCCTGTCAATGATCATATCAAAAACCATATCTTTATATAAAATAACATAAACTCAATGGAAATTAAGTAGAAGTCAACTTAAATCTCGCCTGGGATGAGTCACCTCCCCAAGCTATAGCTGGAATGAGGAGTGATGATATAGGATTACAGGATATTTAGACCCAGGCAAGTTAAACCCTGATTAATGATTGAAGGGAATAGGGTCAACATTGCGTCAGGGCGGCAGAGGGCGAGAAGGGGAGTAGTTATAGAGAGGAGGAGGCGAGAGGGAAGAGGAGAAAAAAAAATATGAGGGGGTGGGGAAGAAGGGAGAAAAAGGTGTCATGGAGGAGAGGATCCAGGGACCCGGTCTATATTCCGTGTGCAGCTAGTTTCTCCTATACTGCCCCTGACCTCTCCATGTCAAGCTCTGTTGCGCTTGGTTATCCATCCAATTCTAATTCGCCCCAGCCTCCCATAGTGCCCAGATTTGTCCATGTAAACCTACTTTACCCATAGATCTTAAAGAAAATTCTTCCATATAACGGATGTATTCAATAATATTGCGTATCATAGTAAATGAGACCTGTGATTTCCCCAGCTAGCATCTTGCAATAGCTAATTTTGTGGCTAAGAGGATGACTACACATAATATTCTCTCCTGCTGGGCTAGCCTCCCCAATCCTAAGTGGAAGAGGGCAGTATCGGGTGTCAATCTGAATATCAAGCCTAGGCGATCTAACAGTATCGCCACTTGTTCCCAAATTTTCTGGACTCCTGCACAGCTCCACCATATATGGAAATGAGAGCCTCTTTGGCCACACCCCCTCCAGCATCTGTCTGAGGTCTGTGGGAACATCTTTTTCAGGCTAACTGGTACCCTATGCCAGCGCAGGACCAGTTTTATATAAAGTTCATATAACGTAACACAATGGATTGCTGCTCTAGTGTGTTGAACTGCTTGTTGCCACTCCAACTCCGTGCGTTCCCTCCCCATATCTCTCTCCCACTCCACAATGCGGAAAGTTTTTGTAAATCCCTCTGAGTCCAAAAGAAGTTGATAATGTATTGTCAAGGCCTTTCGCAGAGGTTTACCCGTGAGCCACCTTTTTTCCCATTGGGTCAAATCTCTAGGTTTAGCCTTCTGGAACTTCAAGGATCCCATCAGAGAAATGAGCCTGAAGTATTCAAACTGAAATGTTTTGGGAATATCTATGTCAGACAGATCTGTAGCTTGGATCGCCAAGCCCCGAGACATGTATAGGTCCCTAACGTGCTTAATACCCCAGCCAGACCACATCTGTGGGTGTGACTCCGGTAGGCAAGATAGTAGCGCTCTAATTGAATGAGCGGGAGAAGGGTGAGGTGCAATTCGGGCCAAGCCACGAAGTTCCCTCTAAATTTTAATGCCTGCTTTAATAATGGGGTTGTCGACTCCCACAAGTATGTCTGCATGTTGAGGGACCCAAATAAGGTCTTCCAGTGATAAGCCTGAAGGGAGTATAGCCTGCTCAAGCTGACCCCATCTAGTTTCCTCAGACGGGCCCCCCATGCCGTCACATGTGAGAGCATGGCTGCCTTGTAGTACTTACATATGTTGGGAGCTGCCAGCCCTCCATGAAGGATAGGCCTCTGCAGCTGTTGCATAGCTATTCGCGAGGGTTTACCCTGCCAAATGAACCTATTTATTATTGTTTGAAAGCGGCTGAGGGTGGATTGTGGGACTATTAGTGGTATACATCGAAAGAGATACGTAACCTTGGGTAGAAGCGACATCTTTACCGATTGTACTCTCCCGATCCAAGATATCTCGTGTTTTGCCCATTTTGTGGTAAGTGTATCGAACTCTTTTAGCAACGGCTCATAATTTGCCCGAATTACTGTTTTTGGGTCTGGGGATAGGACGACCCCCAAATGTTTTAATTTAGATGTGGACCATGCAAATGGATAGGTCTCTTTGAGCCAAGAGAGCTGCTCCACCTGTAGATTTAACGCCAATGCCTCTGTCTTTGTATAGTTGAGTCTATAATATGATATCTCACCGAACGTCCGTAGACATTCGAAAACCACCGGAAGTGAGGATTCGGGTTCTATGATAAACAAAGTAAGATCATCCGCGAAGAGCGTGAGCTTCTGCATGGTATCCTGAATCAGCAATGACCGTACCTACTCCGAATGCCTGATCATGGTTGCCAGAGGCTCAATGGTCAGTACAAAAAGCAGGGGGGACAATGGGCACCCCTGTCTGGTCCCGTTTCTGATCTCGAAAGGATCCGAGCAGAACCCCTTACCTCTGATTTTGGCTGAAGGGCCCGAGTAGAGTGCCATGATGGCTCCAACTAGTTGGGCCGGGAACCTAAAGGCATTCAAAACCTCTTCCATGTACTCCCACCGCACCCTGTCAAAGGCTTTTTCTGCATCTAGTGACAGGGCCACGAGTGGGAGCCCCAGAGACATGGACTCAGTAAAGATGTCCAGCAGGCGACGCATGTTGTCCGAGCCCTGGTGACCGCTGACAAACCCCACCTGGTCTAGATGAACCAGGGAGGGGAGTACTTTGCTGAGCCTATTGGCCAGAATTTTCGAATACAATTTTGTATCCACATTTATTAGGGATATCGGTCTATAACTTTTGCATCTGCTCGGGTCTTTACCTGGTTTTGGGATGGTCACAATTTCCGCCTCCAGGTATTCCTTATGAAACACCCCAGTCTGAAAGACTGAATTGAATACAGATGTCAAAATGGGACTAATTTCAGCCGAAAGTTTCTTATAGAATATGGAGGTAAAACCGTCTGGTCCCGGAGCTTTGTGTAATTTTAACCCTTTTATGGCCTGGGTCACCTCAGTGATAGCGACAGGAGCTGAGAGAGAGTCCTCCACTTCGTTAGGGACCCTAGGCAGGTTCAAACTATGCAGAAAACTTGCTATATCCTCTCTAGGAATGGCTTGTCTCTGCTCCGAAGAGGATATTTGGTAGAGCTTACTGTAGTATTTGGCAAAGGCTTCGCCTATGGCCCTAGGGGAATAGCATCTCCCATCCTCCGTTTGTATATAAGAGATTCTATTTAGTAATGCCTTATGGCGTAGTTTGTTCGCAAGCATGCGGTCGGCCTTATTCCCGCTGTGATAAAATTTCAACTTCAAGTATTTAAGATTTCTTTGTGTTTGCTCCAGTTCCAATTTTTGGATCTGTGCCTTTACTTCTTGCCACTTAGCGACTGCTGTGGGGGAAGCGTTGGTCTCCGCCTTTTTCCTAAGCGCCCCCAGCTTGCAGTAGAGTTGTGCCAGAGACCTCTCATATACGCTTTCAGTGCCAACCAGACAATGGGCTCTGTGGTTTCTCCTGTGTTATTGGTCCTCAGAAATTCTGTGATTTCTCTGGACCATTCCGGCATAGCGATATCTTGAAACAGATGATCAGGCATACGCCATCGCCTAGGTCCCTCCTGGACCCTACTCGCGTCTAGGGTAACCACCACCGCATCATGGTCAGACCATGTACATGGCATTATGACAGATCTCCGCACCTTCTGCAAAGCCCAGGGGTCGCAAAAGAAGTAGTCCAACCTGGAGAAAGAGGAGTGGGGAGCTGAATAATAGGTGTGATCGCAGGAATCGGGGTGGAGAGCTCTCCAAATGTCGTGTAGTTCAGTCTGAGCAGTCAGTTCCCTAAATTTTTGAGAAGTAAAGTCTCTGTTCTTATCGCTAGTCATTTTAACGGTCCCCCTCCTGTCTTTCACCGGGTCCCAGATCATACTGAAATCACCCGCATAGAGGGTGTGGCCCTGTTTTACTTTGTCTACTTTCTGGAGAAGCTTCCTAAGGAAACTAGCTTGGTTAGTGTTGGGGACATATATGGCCACCAGCGTGTACAGAATACTGTCAATACGGCACACACAGATGACATACCTCCCCGCCACATCACACTCTGTATATATAGGGTCGTAAGCCACCCCCCTTGCCTTCTTGTGAAATGTGGATGAGATATTAACTGGATAGTGTATTGCTTTGAATCTGGTAGCTATATCCTCCGTCCAGTGGGTCTCCTGCAGGAGAGCAATGTCAATGTGATGACGTTTTAGAAAGTTAGTTAGCAGACTCCGCTTAGTCAGAGAGTTCAGGCCTCTGGTGTTTAAAGTGCATAGCCTCATGACTCTTAACTGAGAGGGAAGCCCCTGACCCTGAGGGAAAAAAAAAATGGAGGGAGGGAGGGAGAGGGGAAAGAGACAGAGGTTAGTCTAGAAGGCCCAGCCCAACCGTGCGCCCCACCACCCTGGGATGGCAGAGAGCTCTCTACTCTGCCAGGGATATGCGGAGGGTTAGAGGTCCCTGAACCGCAACAAAAAATAAGGAATCTTAAGATTGGGGAGGGAGAGGGTGAATGAATGGGAAGTACAATGGGATAGGAGACACACAGACAAGGATAGCCGGGGTGGGATGGCAGAGGTAAAGTAAGGAGGTACAAAACAAGATGGGAAAGAAGGAGATGAGAGACGGGAGTTATAAGATGGGAGACTAGAGATGGAAGTTGGAGGATGGAAGAAGGGGAGATGAGAATTGGAAGGTGGAGGGGGGCAAGGCAGAAGGATGAAAGGGAAGGTAGATGGTGATGAACTAGTATGTGTGAGATGAACTGTGTGAGATGGAAAAAAGAGGGGTGAAAAATAGAGGGTGAGGATTGGGGGACGGAGGGTGAAAGGTGGGTAATGAAATATGGGAGAAAGGAGATGATAGATGTGGGATAAAAGATGGAGGGTAGGAGATGGAGGATGGAAGATGAAATATGGAAGGTGATGATTGAAGGATGAAAGGTGAAAGATGAAAGAGAGGGCGGAGCAGACAACAGACCCACAGCCCCCCCCCAAACCTGTATCTATAAACGCATATGTAGTGAAGACAACATCAACAAAGTTATAAACGTGCATAAAAAAACAACAGTGACTTAACATAGCCCTGATAGGCCTTCAACATCAGTAAAGTTTAAATCCACTTTGACATTTAAACAGCTATACTTAAGAGACATATAAACATTCACTGATACTAGTGGCATTTGAAATTTATACTTTTACTTGTTTTCTCCACATAGTTGAGACCCACTAGTATATCTCCAAGTGGACCCAACCTAGCCAAACCTGCGCAGACCTTGACGGGCAGAAAGTTAGTCTCAAGATTATGGGCTACCAGGGTTCCATTCCTGGGCATGCACTCTCAACTCTGGGCTCCTTCTGTGTGGACGTGCAGGTAGGTTTTGATCTATAGGGGGTCTCCCCGGGGAAGCTGACGGTGACCCAGCCTGCCTTGGCAATTGCCATGCCCTGATGAGTTCCTGCCCCTGTTGGGGAGTCAGGATGATATGTTGGGTTCCATCTTTGGTGGCTATTAATTTGGTTGGAAAGCCCCATCTATATCGAACTTGGTTACTTCTCAAGACTCTGGTGACCTCTGCAAAGCTCCGCTTTTGAGCCAATGTGTAGGAGGATAGATCGGGAAACAACGTGACCTCTCTAAATTGACCATTGAGTTGAGGTGAACGCAGCATTGCTCTCATCAATTTATCTTTGTATGAGTAGTAATGTAAGCGAGCTATAGTGTCTCTGGGTTTACCAGGAGGAAGATTTCTGGGTCTCGCCGTGCGATGGATTCGGTCTATTCTGTTCACGTCCCCAGCAGCTGGTCCAAGGATTGACTGGAAAAGGCGGTGAGCATAATCTTCTAAGTCTTGCGGGAGAACCGACTCTGGGATTCCTCTGAGTCTCACATTATTTTGCCTGGATCTATCCTCTAGATCCGCCACCTTCGCCTCTAAAGAAGATACTTGATCCATCAGGCTTTGCGTTTAACCCACCCAATTAGTATCCACCATAAGATCCTCATGTTTCCTTTCAATAGTATCAGTTCTCTCGCTGATAGAGGAGATATCTCGTCTCAGGTCTTCAAACGATCTTTCCAACTTGTCGAACCGTCTGGTGAAGGTCTGATTTTGGGTTTCGAACATGCGCTGGATGGATTCAAGTGGTAAAGTCAGAGTGTCTCCCTTATATCTACCTGGGGTATTCGAAGTGGAGAGCCTACTCTCAGGATGGTCCTCTGGCATATCTGAGGTATTAGATTGCTCATCTTCTGATCTGGCGGAGTATCTTTGTCTCCTCGGGTGGAAGTGATCCATCACAGTCTTCTTAGGGCCAAAGTTGCTTTTTTGTTTCTTCTTCGCTTGCTGCGACATATTGGCTGGGTCTTTCCTCGCTAATCCAGCCACTGCTATAACCGGTATATAAATGTTGTCTTTCTGTATTATGTAAGAAGGGGGGGGGGCTTCCAGGGCCCTTTTTAACCCAACATATTGTAGTCGGACTAACTTAGGGTGCACAAACTTTGTGTAGTAGTTATGCAGTCCCCCGAAGGGGAGAAAACCCCAGGTCTGCAAGAGGTTTGGAGGTATTAACTTTGCCTAACTCAACACTGGAGGTTGGGCCCCCTTAGTGGGTATTCTTCTGTATCTGTATGCTAATATGTCACCCTCTCCTAGGGAAGTTGTCACCATAGGACGAGATGGGAAAGGGGAAAGGGGGTATGACCCGCCAGGGAAAGGGGAAAGGGAGGAGAGGGCGCACCTAGAACCTGGAAATAAGGCTTATGTTAGAAATGCAAACTTAACATAGATCAGTTCAACACCCCTTGTAACCAAAGGACATATATCTAGATCCCACCAGATAGAATGCAGCAAGTTAGGCAAGACAAAGTAACAGTGGCAAAATGGTCCTAGGCACAATCTAAAGGTTGTACTCAGATCTAGTGCAAATATATCGGTTACAGTAACATTATACCTGTAGGGAGAGTCAAAAAGTATTAGGCAGACATTTTTCAGAAATAAAATTGATATGACACTCCACTTTGGGCTCTGAGCTCAAAGACACTTGTGCTGACGCAGCAGCCTATAGTATAAAAAGCTGTTAAGTGACAAGCTCCAATTTACACAAATATAATGAGGCCATAAAACCCCATAGAGCAATGCTGGTGAGACCAGCTGTTCTGCAGTACAGACTTTCAAAAGACCTGTGCAAAGATGTTATGTGCCATCCAGATTGTTCCAATGGCAAGTTGCAGTGTCAAGATGAGCTGGGGGGATATATATATTTAATTTAAGTGATGCACAACTGTTTAACAAATGTCTGCGTTGTGAACAAAGATCACCTGGCAGCAGTGCTGTGATATCTTGCAGGGTCGATTCTGTAATGTGCATACAAAGAGAAATAAATAAGGAAAACTGCAGGGGGATCGTAGTTCAATTATATCCTTCCTTTTGCTTTATTACTCGTGTGAGGCTTCAAGTACCTCTTATGGTGTGCCCCTGTTTGGGCTGGTATACAGTTAGGGTATTGGCCGTATGTGCTGATATGCAATAGTTACTGACGCTCAGCTAATGTCTCAAAGATGGCGATTTTCCCGCCACAGCTTCAAACCCTCCAAAGACAATGTAGTGAATAAATTTATCCTCTGCTTGTCCTCCCCCGGCCTTATTATCCTGCTAACAGCTGTGCCAAACGTTTGTGGGCTAGAAAAGTGCCAGTCAGTGCTCACCTGGCTGCTGCTTACAGTTATTGCGGCGGACCCTCCTGACCGGCAAAGTTTCTTTCCTGTCGCCTCAGGGAAATTTAAGTATTCGTCACTGTGGGCTGCGTTGGGCTCCGGAGCGGATCCCCGACCCTCCGGAGCCAAGAGCGATACAAGTAGGCACTTGTGAAGCGGCTATGAGCGGTGACAATGGGCCGCTGCTGGACGTGAGCACTGCAGGTCTAGCTCGTGTGCAGTAGTCAGGGCCCTCTATGGCGGTTCAGCTCTCACCCGGCATCTAAGCTGTAAGTCCTGGAGTTGGCACTATAACAGTTAGGTAGGTAGTGCAAGGGTTCAAGGTGTCTCCTAATAAATCCAGCTAACCTAAAAATAGATTATTTAGTGGGTTTATAATAGTCCAGACTACTTTTTATAGCCGGAGCTCTAGTACTGTGCGTCCAGTGTGTGCGGCTGTTGGCTCCGCCCCCCTGTTTATATTATTTAAATATAGCTTTTATTTACAGATGCTAAAAATGCACTGTCAGAGAAGAGTTCAGGTTTAGCTCCCATGAACATTGGAGCTATTTATAAAAAAACATAAGCAATGTCCCAAAAAATGTAATAATTATTTATTTAAATAAAGGCAGCTGGACTAAGGCTAAGCTCTTACAATCAGGATTTATATTACTTTTAACACTATCTTGTATCAAATATGGACTGTCGTACAAACAGGTCTATCATTTCAATATATCCATTGACCACAGTATAGTAAATCTTAGCTTATATCAAAATGAGCTGGAAATGAGTTGGAAAAAGCAGTTAAAAATGGAGACAAAGCTCCGGTATGATTGCCCCTGATGTGCATTTAACAAACGCTTAGTCCAGGTGCTACTATTTGAATAAATAATTATTAGACATGTGCGTTTCGTTTCGTTCCGAATCGAAATTCGGACGAATTTGCCAAATTCGGAAATTCAAATCGCTTCGAATTTTGGAATTACCCTAGCAATGAAACTAAACTAATCCGAATGCAGTTGTAACAAATACATTCAAATTAGTTCGGATTTATTTGTTACATTCGAATGGCCATGGACTAATTACAATTCAGTATAAAAATTAAATTTAGTGAGATTTAGTGAGATAGAACAGTGAAATAATTCCGTTTGTGTTATTTGGAACCATCTGAATCAACATAACACATACCGAACTTTCGAATTTACAAATAGAATCTGAAGCGAATACATCCAAATGTATCCGAATTCAAATCGATCCGAAACAAAACAAATTTTTCCGCTGTGCACATGTCTAATAATTATTCATATTTTTGGAACATTGGTTATGTTTTTTTACAAATAGCTCCAATATTTATGGGAGCTAAACCTGAACTGATTTATTTTACTTACTATAAATATGTATACGCAAATCAGACCACATTACTGATGATTTACAATCCAAGATTCAAAATGTAATTGCTGGTGCAATGTGTTTGTAATTTCAGTTGAATGCTTGAATGTATGAATGTTCAATATTTTGAATCAATTTGCACTGACTGTGCCTTTTAAGAGAACAAAAGTTGGAAAAACTTCTGTGCTTGTCCACAAGGACAGTAACACTCAGGAGGCAGTCTCTTTTAGCTCACTATGAAATTGCACCACACTAATGAGGCCCTGAGAGGCCAAAACGTATGTCTGGGGTATGTTGCATTCCCTCGTTTGTGGCACTGGCCCAACAAGCAGGCAAGAAAGTTTTTTTCCCAGCTTATGTTCGTTCTCAGGGTTTTTTTCTCTTTTCTTTTTGCCACATGCAAATTACTAATGTGAAATTATTAATTGTGCACAATTAATAATCATGTCCACCCGACATTGCTAAATGCTGACAGCATACGCTGTTTGCATTTAACATTGCACAAGCATTTATATTGAAATGCTTGTGCAATGCCGCTCCCTGCAATCGGCCGCTAGCAGGGGATGTCAATCATCCCGATCCAATGAGGTGGCGGATGTGTTAAGAAACAGCGGTCTTATGACAGCTATTTCTTAACTTTTGTTTCCGGCAAGCCTGACAGCTCGTGCGAAAACAGCTGCATCAGCAGCTTGTGAAATATACTCCAAATAATTAATCTAGGTCTAGTCACAAAATTCTGTTTAAAATACATCCTTCCTTTACATGGGTCAGTAAAATAGACTTAAGTGATGAGCCCTTTTATTTATATATACATTATTATTATTTTTTTGTTTATTAATTGAATGTCTGTATATGGGTCAATATTTTGGGACAGATTATGACCAACATGAATCAAACTTTATGAAAAATCTGAAAAAATATATATTGATATCTGGGAAGAATTATTTTATTAATATCAGGTAATAAAAGAGAATACAATTGTATTTTTCTGTTACTAGTTTTATTGTGAGTAATTTATGTTGTTTAAACTGTCAGAAAAATCTAAATCTATTCCCTTTGTTATATGTACAGAACATTGAAAACACACAAAATAGCTGCTGATGAGAATTTCTAAATGTGTTAAATGAGTACTGGAATACAGTATTCTCCAGTTGTAAGCCTACATTCTGGGAATCAGACGTCCTTTTAATGATTTTAAAGGAAAGGTTAAGGGGCACATATGCAGGTGTTAATGTTCAGACATTTTTGGGTCACAAGGGAATAAATGCATCCTCTTTCTGGTTAGTAATGTGCTGAGAAATGCATAACTGTTTATTGCTTTGCATGTTGTACTAATGATGGTAAACTGATTTTTTTTTTTGCTCATCTTCTTTTAGTTTTTAACCAACAGCTATTTTCTTAAAATCATAGACATTTCCATTAATCCAATGTAAATATGTTACAAGATATATTTAGGATTTTAGGTTTTGTAAGTTTTAATAAAAATAAAATAAAATTGATGGTGGCCTACAGGGGGAGAGGCCTATTTTAATTCCAATAAAGGACAGTTTCATAAAGTAAAATTACATAATCAAAAAATGCATAATAAAAAAGAAAACAATGTAATAACACATTCATTTTCAAATGACCGGCAGTTTTTTTTTTTGTTCTGACAGATTTCAAAGTTTCCTTTGATTTCCTTATTCCCTGTATCATGTCACAGTCATCAAAACAATCACAAACTTAGGGCCAGATTACAAGTGGAGCACTAATTAACTCTCCTGCTCAAGTGTTAATTGCGCTAGAAGTAAGCTTTTTGCACTCGTTGGGTTGCTCTCGTATTATGAGTTAAAAGTAAACTGTTTTCGCTCTTGCGCTTACCCGATGAGCGCTAAAAGCTGAAATATTGTGTGCACGTTTATGTATCCCCCTTATAGGAGTCAATGTAGCAAAAAAGTTAAACAAACCAAAACCCTAACACAGCACTCTTGTGCAAACCCAATTGCATATTTTCATGTGCGCTAACCGTACATGAAAATATGAATATTTCACATTCCAATGTTCTTCATATACAAAAACATATTCTAATATCTTCGATTTATTCTTAAATAATTATTTCTACGTATATCTGATAGTTTTTTTTGTACAATGTATATCTATACACACACTTATATATATATATATATATATATATATATATATATATATATATATATGATTATATATATGTATAGATATATACAGATATATATAGGAATATATATTTATAAATATAAAAACATATTCTGCTATGTGCAGAACATTGGAATGTGAAATATTTACACAATAAAGACATAGTAAAAACCTTTATTAAATATAAATATTGCATAAATATGGTTTTACAAGTTTTCATCTAAACTGCAAAGGGCTCTAATGCACTTATATATATGTCTATATACTGTATATGTACATATGTATTTATGTGTTTATATGTGTATATATGTCTGTGAATAAATATATACACATATAAATACATATGTAGAGATATATAGAATATATATATATATATATATATATGCATTCATATAAATATTAAGATATGTATGTATCTCTATTTTGAAGCCATTTGTCTGCATTTTTTTTACTGAAACCTAGGAACTCATATCTTTGAGCCTTTTAGTGTGCAATATTTTGTTTTAATAATTTTTTATTAGATAGTAATATTATGAGTCAGTGCATACAATTTTAAAAAGGTTTCCTATTTACTATTATCAATTTTTCTTTGTTCTCATTGTAGTCTTTGTTGAAGAGATACCTAGGAAGGTAACATGCATGTCTGGAGCACTGCATGGCAGGAAGGGATAAGAGAGAACAAAAACAATTGATAATAGACATAATGGAAAGTTATTAAAATTACATGATCTATCTGAATCATGAAGGAAAAAAATGGGTTTCATATCCCTTAAAGGGATACTGAACCCAATTTTTTTCTTTCATGATTCGAATAGAGCATGCAACTTTCTAATTTACTCCTGTAAATTCATTCTCTTGGTATCTTTATTTGAAAAAGCAGGCATGTAAGCTTACGAGCCGGCTCATCTTTGGTTCAGCACTGGGGACAGCTTGATGATTGGTGGCTAAATGTACCCACCAATCAGCAAGCGCTATCCAGTGTGCTGAAGCAAAAATGGGCTGGCTAGTAAACTTACATTCCTGCCTTTTCAAATAAAGATACCAAGAGAACAAAGAAAACATGATAATAGGCGTAAAATAGAAAGTTGCTTAAAATTGCTTGCTCTATCTGAATCATGAAAGAAAAAATATTTGGGTTCAGTTTTTCTTGTTGCATTAGCTGTTGCTGATTAGGTACAGATATAAATGAGTTAATTAATCAAGCAATCCCTGTGTAAAATGTAGCAAAGTCAGAGATCTGGAGTCAGCAGGCTGCTTCTCTGTCATAGATACATTTATGCAAAATTGACAAAATAAATAATGGAAGTATATTGGCAAATTATTATTACTATTCAAAAACATAATTTATGTAAGAACTTACCTGATAAATTCATTTCTTTCATATTGGCAAAAGTCCATGAGCTTGTGACGTACGGGATATACAATCCTACCAGGAGGGGAAAAGTTTCCCAAACCTCAAAATGCCTATAAATACACCCCTCACCACACCCATAATTCAGTTTAACTAATAGCCAAGTAGTGGGGTGATAAAGAAAGGAGTAAAACGCATTAACAAAGGAATATGGAAATAATTGTGCTTTATACAAAAATAATCATAACCACCATAAAAAAGGGGTGGTCCTCATGGACTCTTGCCAATATGAAAGAAATGAATTTATCAGGTAAGTTCTTACATAAATTGTTTTCTTTCATGTCATTGGCAAGAGTCCATGAGCTAATGACGTATGGAATAGCAATACCCAAGATGTGGAACTCCACGCAAGAGTCACTAGAGAGGGAGGGATAAAAATAAAAACAGCCATTTTCTGCTGAAAAAAATGAATCCACAACGCAAAATATAAGTTTAATCTCATAAATGAAAGGAAAAAACTTAAATCAAAAGCAGAAGAATCAAACTGAAACAGCTGCCTGAAGAACTTTTCTACCAAAAACTGCTTCCGAAGAAGCAAATACATCAAAATGGTAGAATTTTGTACATGTATGCAAAGAAGACCAAGTTGCTGCTTTGCAAATCTGATCAACTGAAGCTTCATTCTTAAAAGCCCACGAAGCAGAGACTGATCTAGTAGAATGAGCTTTAATTCTCTGAGGCGGGGCTTGACCCGACTCCAAATAAGCTTGATGAATCAAAAACTTTAACCACGAAGCCAAGGAAACAGCAGAAGCCTTCTGACCTTTCCTAGAACCAGAAAACATAAGAAATAGACTAGAAGACTTCCTGAAAGCTTTAGTAGCTTCAACATAATATTTCAAAGCTCTTACCACATCCAAAGAATGTAAGGATCTCTCCAAAGAATTCTTAAGATTAGGACACAAGGGAGGAAAAAAAAATTCTCTATTAATGTTGTAATTCACAACCTTAGGTAAGAATTTAAATGAAGTCCGCAAAACCGCCTTATCCTGATGAAAATCAGAAAAGGAGATTCACAAGAGAGAGCAGATCATTCAGAAACTCTTCGGAGAAGAGATGCCCAAAAGAAACAACACTTTCCAAGAAAGTAGTTTAATGTCCAAAGAATGCATAGGCTCAAATGGAGGAGCCTGTAAAGCCTTAAAAACTAAATTAAGACTCCAAGGAGGAGAGATTGATTTAATGACAGGCTTGATACAAACCAAAGCCTGCACAAAACAATGAATATCAGGAAGTTTAGCAATCTTTCTGTGAAATAAAACAGAAAGAGCAGAGATTTGTCCTTTCAAGGAACTTGCAGACAAACCTTTATCCAAACCATCCTGAAGAAACTGTAAAATTCTAGGAATTCTAAAAGAATGCCAAGAGAATTTATGAGAACACCATAAAATGTAAGTCTTCTAAACTCCATAATACATCTTTCTAGAAACAGATTTACGAGCCTGCAACATAGGATTAATCACTGAGTCAGAGAAACCTCTATGACTAAGCACTAAGCGTTCAATCTCCATACCTTCAAATTTAATGATTTGAGATCCTGATGGAAAAACGGACATTGAGATAGAAGGTCTGGCCTTAGTGGAAGTGGCCAAGGTTGGCAACTGAACATCCGAACAAGATCTGCATACCAAAACCTGTGAGGCCATGCTGGAGCTACCAGCAGCACAAACGATTGCTCCATAATGTTCTTGGAGATTACTCTTGGAAGAAGAACTAGAGGCGGGAAAATATAAGCAGGTTGATAACACCAAGGAAGTGTCAATGCCTCCACTGCTTCCGCGTGAGGATCCCTGGACCTGGACAGGTACCTGGGAAGTTTTTTGTTCAGATGAGATGCCATCAGATCTATTTCTGGAAGCCCCCACATCTGAACAATTTGAGAAAACACATCTGGGTGGAGAGACCATTCTCCCGGATGTAAATTCTGACGATTGAGGTAATCCACTTCCCAATTGTCTATACCTGGGATATGAACCGTAGAAATTAGACAGGAGCTGGATTCCGCCCAAACAAGTATCCAAGATACTTCTTTCATATTTTGAGGACTGTGAGTCCCACCCTGATGATTGACATATGCCACAGTTGTGACATTGTCTGTCTGAAAACAAATGAATGGTTCTCTCTTCAACAGAGGCCAAAATTGAAGAGCCCTGAGAATCGCACGGAGTTTCAAAATATTGATTGGTAATCTCGCCTCTTGAGATTTCCAAACTCCTTGTGCTTTCAGAGATCCCCAAACAGCTCCCCAACCTGAAAAACTTGCATCTGTTGGGATCACAGTCCAGGTTGGATAGACAAAAGAGGCCCCTAAAATTATACAATGGTGATCTAACCACCAAGTCAGAGAAAGTCGAACATTGGGATTTAAGGATATTAATTGTGATATCCTTTTATAATCCCTGCACCATTGGTTCAGCATACAAAGCTGGAGAGGTCTCATATGAAAACGAGCAAAAGGGATCACGTCCGATGCTGCAGTCATGAGACCTAAAACTTCCATGCACATAGCTACTGAAGGGAATAACTGAGACTGAAGGTTCCGACAGGCTGCAACCAATTTCAAACATCTCTTGTCTATTAGAGACAAAGTCATGGACACTGAATCTATCTGGAAATCTAAAAAGGTTACCCTTGTCTGAGGAATCTAAGAACTTTTTGGTAAATTGATCCTCCAACCATGTCTTCGAAGAAACAACACTAGTTGATTCGTGTGAGATTCTGCAGAACGTAAAGACTGAGCGAGTACCAATATATTGTCCAAAAAAATATTCTCACAGGCGGTCTTACTCTGAATCCTATTATGTACCCTTGAGAGACAATACTCTGAATCCAATGATTTTGGACCGAATTGATCCAAACATCTTTGAAAAATTTTAATCTGCCCACTACCAGCTGAGCTGGAATGAGGGCCTCACCTTCATGCGGACTTGGGGGCTGGTTTTGATCTTTTAAATGGCTTGGATTTATTCCAATTTGAAGAAGGCTTCCAATTGGAAGCAGATTCCTTGGGGGAAGGATTAGGTTTCTGTTCCTTATTTTGTCGAAAGGAACGAAAACAGTTAAAAGCTTTAGATTTACCCTTAGGTTTTTTATCCTGAGGCAAAAAAACTCCCTTCCCCCCAGTAACAGTCGAAATTATTGAATCCAACTGAGAACCAAATAATTTATTACCTTGGAAAGAAAGAGATAGCAATCTGGACTTAGAAGTAATATCAGCATTCCAAGATTTGAGCCACAAAGCTCTTCTAGCTAAAATAGCTAAAGACATAGATTTAACATCAATTTTGATAATATCAATAATGGCATCACAAATGAAATTAGCATGTTGAATCAACTTAACAATGCTAGACAAATCATGATCCGATACTTGTTGCGCTAAAGTATCCAACCAAAAAGTTGAAGCAGCCGCAGCATCAGCCAAAGAAATTGCAGGTCTAAGAAGATGACCTGAATATAAATAAGCTTTCCTTAGATAAGATTCAAGTTTTCTATCTAAAGGATCTTTGAAAGAAGTACTATCTTCCGTAGGAATAGTAGTACGTTTAGCAAGAGTAGAGATAGCTCATCAACTTTGGGGATCTTTTCCTAAAACTTCAATCTAACTTCTGGCAAAGGATACAATTGTTTAAACCTTGAAGAAGGAATAATATAAGTACCAGGCTTATTCCATTCCTTTGAAATCATATCAGAAATAGCATCAGGAATTTGAAAAAACCTCTGGAATAACCACAGGAGGTTTATAAACAGAATTTAAACGTTTACTAGTTTTAATATCAAGAGGACCATTTTCCTCCATATCCAATGTAATCAACACTTCTTTTAATAAAGAACGAAATTACTCCAATTTAAATAAATAAGAGGATTTATCAGTGTCAATATTTGAGGCAGGATCTTGAATATCTGAATCAGATAGATCCTCATCAGAGAAGGATCATTCAGTATGTTGCTGGTCATTTGAAATTTCATCAACCTTATGAGAAGTTTTAAAATACCTTTTACGTTTATTAGAAGGCGGAATGGCAGACAAAGCCTTCTGAATAGAATCAGAAATAAATTCTTTTAAATTTACATTTACATATATCTTGTGCATTAGATGTTGAAGGAACAGCAACAGGTAATGAAATACTACTGATGGATACATTTTCTGCATGTAAAAGTTTATCGTGACAACTATTACAAACCACAGCTGGAGGAATAATTTCCACAAGTTTACAACAAATGCACTTAGCTTTGGTAGAACTGTTATCATGCAGCAGGGGTCCAACAGTGAATTCCGAGACAGGAACAGATTGAGACATCTTGCAAATGTAAGAGAAAAACAACATATAAAGCAAAATGATCAATTTCCTTATTTGACAGTTTAAGGAATGGGAAAAAATGCAAACAGAATAGCCCTGTCAGGTTAGGAAATATCCAGAAGTAGACCCAAATGCAAGGGCGAACTTAAACAACACCCTTGCACTCTGAGTTTAATCCAGGACGTGACCCCATGACAACCTCCAAAAAACAAAGTACTCACAATATGGAGCAGGGTTAGCCTGTGCCAAAGTAATTCATGATATCAGCCAGATAGACTTCTGAATAAGGAACTGGTTTCAGGAAATGCCTTCCACAGAATCAGGAGAGCAGGGAAAGTCACTTATACTCAGACAGAAGAAGGGTAAAACAGGAAACAGTTAATAATGCAGGATTAGGTCATTTGTTATCAGGCAGTCTGAAGGTTAACACTGTGTAGACAGTCTTTGAAGAGTATGCAACAGGTAATCAGGCAGTTTGAGGGTTAACTCTGAGTAGACAGTCTTTGCAGAGTATGCAACAGGTAATCAGGCAGTTTGAGAGTTAACACTGTGTAGATAGTCTTTGCAGAGTATGCAACGGATAATCAGGAAGTTTGAGGGTAAACACTGTGTAGTCAGAACTTGCAGAATTAACAACATGTAATCAGGTAGTTTGAAGGTTAACACTGTGTTGTCAGAACTTGCAGTGCTAGCAACAGGTAAGCTGGTAGTTTGAAGGTTAACACAGATTAATCAGTACTTGTGGAGATTGGCAACAGGATATCAGGCAGTTTGAAGGTTTACACTGAATAATTGTATTTGCAGAGTTTGGAAACAGGTAAACATGCAGACTGAAGGATTCACAGAAATAACAGTATTTGAATAGTTTGCACTACACAGAGTAGTCTGAATATGCATGGATTGCAGCAGGTAAACAGGAAGTTTGAAAGTTTCACAAAACAAACAGTACTTGCATTGTTTGGAGACAGGTATTCAGGAGGTTGAAGGTTAATCCAGCATAGTAAGTCCTTGAAGAGATTGGCAACAGAAAAGCAGCAGTTAGAGAGATTCCTCAGCGAAATCCTAACAGAAGCCTCAAAGTTAACAAACAAACGGACACTGGAGAAACAGGAAGCCAGAATAAAAAGCCTGGTTGTGACATCATCAGGAAGGGGTGGCTCAGACACCTGTCAATCAAGCACACAGAGAGGACTGCAGAGCTTCCCAGCAGCTGAGTGTGACAGTGCCCCCTCCTCAAGGACCCCTCCGGGGGACCCGACCGGGCCTGGCAGGGTATTTCTTGTGAAAAGACTTGACAAGAGCTGGAGCATGAACATGAGAGGCCGGTTCCCAAGATCGTTCAGAGATAGGATAACCCTTCCAATGGACCAGGTAGTACAGCCGATTGCCCCGTAGCTTGGAATCGAGAATCTGGCTGACTTCAAACTCAGAAGTTCCCTCTACAGAAAGTGGAGGAGGTGGTTTACTCTTGATAGAGTACCGATTGTAGATGACTGGCTTGAGTAGGGAGACATGAAACACTGGATGGATCTTGAGAGTCTTGGGTAAGGGCAGGCGGTATGCAGAAGAACAAACTCTGGAAACAATTCGAAAAGGTCCAATGTACTTAGGACCCAACTTGGTACAAGGTTGTTTTAGACGTATGAATCTGGTGGATAAAAATACTCTGTCTCCAGTACGAAGTAAAGGAGCCTTGCACCTTCTGCGATCAGCATATTTCTTATGTCTTAAGGAAGAAGAGAGTAGATTTTGACGAATGAGTTGCCAGTGATTACTGAGATTTTTCACTATACGATCTGCTCCAGGGACTTCAGTAGAACTGGTAATCATAGGAAAGGTTCTAGGTTCAAATACATAAGCTGCCTTAAAGGGAGAGGTCTGTAATGAGGCGTTATAACGTGAGTTGTGAGCAAATTCCGCAAAAAGGCAATAACTGAGACCAGTTGTAGTGGTGATGGTCTACATAATGTCTTAGAAAAGATTCCAAGGCTTGATTTACACGCTCAGTCTGTCCGTTGGATTGAGGATGGTGTGCAGTAGAAAGTGATATGTTGATTGTGAAGTGTTTACAAAAAGACCTCCAAAATGTGGAAACAAATTGGACTCCACGATCTGAGACTATGTCAGTGGGAAAACCATGTAAACGAGATATATGTAGGACAAAGAGTTCAGAAAGTTTTTGAGCTGTAGGCAAGCCTGGAAGAGTTATGAAGTGAGCAGACTTGGAGAACCGATCCACCACTACCCAAATGGTCGTATTTCCAGCAGAAACAGGAAGATCTGTAACAAAGTCCATGGATAAGTGAGACCAAGGGTAATGAGGAATAGGAAGAGGGTGTAATAGACCCAACGGTCGATGAGAAGATTGTTTGTTCGAAGCACAAGAACTACAAGCAGCAATATAATCCTTAACATCCCGCCTCATAGTGGACCACCAAACATGCTGCTTCAGTTTCCACAGCGTATTGGTTATTCCCGGATGATCTGCTGAAATGTTGTCATGAGCCCAACGTAGAAGCTTAAGACGTAATCCTTTGGGTACATACAGGATACCAGAAGGTAGTTTGCAAGAAGATGGTACCCGGACTTGAGCAGCATGTAAAGCCTGTACTGGAAAAGAGGATACTTGAGCCAAAACTTTGACTGGACGTAGTATAGGTTCTGAATCCAATGGAGAAGGTTCAGAAGATTGGAACTGCCTAGATAAAGCATCTGCCTTGGAATTTTTTGAACCAGGAACATAGGAAATTACAAAATTAAACCTGGAGAAGAACAAGGCCCACCGAGCCTGACGAGGATTGAGACGTGTAGCTGTTTGGAGGTATAAAAGATTCTTGTGATCTGTCAGAATGAAAAAAGGTTGACTTGTACCCTCTAACCAATGCTTCCATTCATCCAAAGCTAATTTTATAGCCAAAAGCTCCTTATTGCCCACATCATAATTTAACTCGGCAGGATTGAATTTTGTCGAAAAGAACGCCACAGGATGTATCTTGCTGGTAGTCGGATCACGTTGGGAGAGAACAGCTCCAGCTGCTATAGAGGAAGCGTCAACCTCCAAAATAAACTGGAAATCAGGAATTGGATGACTGAGAAGAGGAGCAGAAGAAAATGCTGATTTTAGCGTTTCAAAAACCTGTACTGCCGAAGAGGACCAGTTTTTACAATTTTGCCCTTTCTTAGTAAGAGAAGTGAGTAGAGACGTGATGTTAGCAAAGTTCTTTATAAACTTTCTATAGTAATTGGCAAAGCCAAGAAACCTCTGCAGGGATTTGAGAGTAGTTGGTCTGGGCCAGTCCTTGATAGCCGACAGTTTAGCAGGATCCATCTCAAAACCTGATTCAGAAATGATATACCCCAAAAAGGTGATGGAACTCTGATGAAAAGAGCATTTCTCCAATTTAGCGAACAGGGAATTGTCTCGCAACCTCTGAAGAACCAGTCTTACATGATGTACATGTTCCTGTAATGTTTTTGAATAGATTAGAATGTCATCAAGGTAAATGATAACAAATTGATTTAGATAATCTCTGAAGATTTCGTTAACAAAGTGCTGAAATTATGCTGGTGCATTGCACAATCCAAATGGCATTACTAGATACTCATAGTGACCAAATCTAGTGTTAAATGCCGTCTTCCATTCATCTCCTTTACGGATTCTGACCAGATTGTAGGCCCCACGGAGATCTAACTTGGAAAAAATAGAAGCACCTTGAAGACGATCGAATAACTCAGAAATGAGTGGCAAAGGATAGCTGTTTTTGACAGTAATCTGATTCAAGGCTCGATAATCAATACAGGGACGAAGACCTCCATCTTTTTTCCCAATGAAGAAAAAACCTGCACCCACAGGTGAAGAGGAAGGACGAATGAATCCTCTGGCTAAGTTGTCCTTTATGTATTCCTCAAGAGAGACATTTTCTTGACGAGAGAGGGGATAGGTCCTTCCCTTAGGTAGAGGAGCCCCTGAATACAATTCGATAGGACAGTCAAATATCCGGTGTGGAGGTAACGTCTCAGCCTCTTTTTTAGAAAACACATCACTAAAGGCATGATAGTAATTGGGCAATGATTCAGGAACTTCCACCATAGCTACGACAGGGCTGGATGGTTTAGAGGGATTTTGCAGGCAATGTTTGAAACAGGTAGTTCCCCAGGAAATAAGTTCTCCTTTAGACCATGAGAAAACTGGATCATGAAGCTGCAACCAAGGTAACCCCAGAATCAATGGTATGTGGGGAGAAGAGATGACATCAAAACGAATAATTTCAGAATGAAGTATGCCCACAGTCAAAAGAAGAGGAATGGTAGAATGCTTTATAATCAAAAAAGTTAGCTATAGAAACTAACAGAAAAAAGATACTAGGTAAGCACTCAAATGACCCCCAATTTACTGGAGTTGGAAAAAGAATCACACAAGTTAAAACATAAATCTTTATTAGAATTTATTTAAAATATGGGTTAGTTAAAACTAAAATGCTGGTCTGATATTCCCAGTACAGAGACTGGATATTGTGTTTGGAACCAATTATTATGATACTGTCTGTTGGCAGATTAGAGGACCCACGGCTAGGATTGTCAGTCACTTGTAAATTTAAATTAGGGTCAGTGGAGTGAAATTAAAGTAGAGTATACTCTCTACACAAGCAGCACCCATTCATTCCTTGTGCAGCGTGGTTATTAATGTAATTCATCACAAAAAGAGCGTGATAATGGCTACGTGTATTTAGAACATAGGTAAAATGAGGCAATAGAGTAAAAAATGTAAAATTACAAAATTATTATTGTAGCATATGTTTGGCTACATATCATTTGTCTAAATATAGTTATATAGTAAGCATTATAGTACCTTTCAAGCACACTTCAGCCTGTATTAGTAGTGAGAGAATACCCCTCTGTAGGTTGGATAAAGTGATAGATTTGCACAATTCACCTTGGTAAATTGCTTTGTGGTAATAATCCTAACAGTTATCACTGTATGTCTACAATCAACATGGGGTTAATATTATAGTAACCATCACCTGCTGGTGAACTCATCGATCAAACTAACTGTACTTTAAAAAGGGTAAATAATTAGTACTGAAGATTGACAGTAATACTGCCTATATCATAATTATTTCAGTAGTTTTGGCTTCAATAAGTAATATTTATAAAGTAATATTTTGAGCAGTACATATCATACTAATGTATTCATGTATATTGCAAAAAATTACTAATAATGTAATAAAATCATTACTGGTACGTTAGTAAATATGATTGAGAATATCCACTAAATTAATTGTGGCTGGTAACTGTCTTGGATAGGATTCCTCAATATATATAGATGGAAATTGCAGGACTTAATAGTGCTTGGTGTAAACTTTGTAGAGACCTAGAATAGCTTGACTGACCCACTGATAGACCCTAATTGATAATCAAACTTGTTGGAGCACAACAGGTAAAACAATTTTATTGTCTTCCACTTCAAAGGCTGACATTCTGCCTGTATGAGAATTGTATATCAGCTGTAATTCTATCATGCCCCTGAATACTTTGTGACATGTATTACATAGCCTATGGTTCGTTAGACTGAACGATACTTAGTATCCATGCAGTTCGTTAGACTGAACGATACTTAGTATCCATGCAGAATATAATAAATATTAAGGCCATTGACCTTATTATAGAACGGTAAAAGACCCAATGTAAAATCTATGAGTGGTGCCATCTATTCTATCTGAATCTAAAGAATGCTTTATGATACCAGTACCTAGAGGCTGTCCACTGACAGTAGTTACCTTAATTAACTGTTTCTTGGCTTGAAGAGGAATCCTGAGAGAGTCAGCAAAGTGAATACTCCAGCAGCTACAGAATCAATGAGAGCTTGAGCTCGAAACTTGGTGTTTCCAAATGAGATAGTTACAGGAACAAAAAGTTTAGAATTGAGGGAAGACATGGGATTCTGGCTTAACTCTGTCCCTCTATCAAAAGTTAAGCCTTGGCTTTTACTGGCCGGATAGGACAGTCCTTCAGTAAATGTCCTTTGGTACCACAATACAGACATAACCCAAGAGTACGCCTTCTATGGCGTTCAGCTTCTGACAATTTAATAGCTCCTACTTCCATGAGTTCCACAGACTCAGGAGATTGGGAATTATTATTAGAAAGACTTGAGGTTCGAATAGGAGGACGAAATGAAGATTTAACAAAGGATCTCCGATTCCTATCTCTCTCCTGAAGACGTTCAGAATGGCGGGCGTCAAGAGTAATACATAAATTGATAAGACCCTCCAATGAATCGGGGAGTTCCCGAAATACTAGTTCATCCTTAAGGCGTTCGCAAAGTCCTTTGCGAAAGACTGCCTGTAAGGCTCCATGGTTCCAATCAGTTTCTGCGGCTAAAGTCCTGAATTCAATAGCATATTGAGCTACCGAAAGGGATCCCTGTCTCAGATCCAACAATCCTGCCTCAGCAGCTGCAGACCTCCCAGGCTTGTCAAAAACAGAAGAAAAAATGGACACAAATAATTCCACATCCTGTAGTAACGGATCATTCTTCTCTAAAAGAGGGGACACCCAGGCTAGAGACTTACCCTTCAAGAGAGAAATAATAAAGGTGATTTTGGAAGTAGAATTGGAAAAAACTTGAGGATTGTTTCTGAAGTGTAAACGACACTTATTAAGGAATCCACGGCATTCTTCTGGATTACCGTCATATTTATCTGGAAGTGGGATTCGTGGTATATTCTGTCCAACAGTTTGAGGTAGATTAAAGACAGCATTGGTGCTAGTAGCAGTGGCAGCAGGAGTCACCGTCGCTTGAGAAGGAGTGGAGAGGTTATGTAGCAGAGCAGTAATCTGGTCAAGCTTGGAATCCAAAGATTGCAAATGAGCAGAATGATTTCCTAGAAGTTGCCCTTGTAGAGCCACAGCACTGGATTACTCGTCAGGGTCCATATTATGGTCCGTTTGTACTGTCAGGTTAGGAAATATCCAGAAGTAGACCCAAATGCAAGGGCGAACTTAAACAACACTCTTGCACTCTGAGTTTAATCCAGGATGTGACCCCACGACAACCTCCAAAAAACAAAGTACTCACGATATGGAGCAGGGTTAGCCTGTGCCAAAGTAATTCATGATATCAGCCAGATAGACTTCTGAATAAGGAACTGGTTTCAGGAAATGCCTTCCACAGAATCAGGAGAGCAGGGAAAGTCACTTATACTCAGACAGAAGAAGGATAAAACAGGAAACAGTTAATAATGCAGGATTAGGTCATTTGTTATCAGGCAGTCTGAAGGTTAACACTGTGTAGACAGTCTTTGAAGAGTATGCAACAGGTAATCAGGCAGTTTGAGGGTTAACTCTGAGTAGACAGTCTTTGCAGAGTATGCAACAGGTAATCAGGCAGTTTGAGAGTTAACACTGTGTAGACAGTCTTTGCAGAGTATGCAACAGGTAATCAGGCAGTTTGAGGGTAAAGACTGTGTAGTCAGAACTTGCAGAATTAACAACATGTAATCAGGTAGTTTGAAGGTTAACACTGTGTTGTCAGAACTTGCAGTGCTAGCAACAGGTAAGCTGGTAGTTTGAAGGTTAACACAGATTAATCAGTACTTGTGGAGATTGGCAACAGGATATCAGGCAGTTTGAAGGTTTACACTGAATAATTGTATTTGCAGAGTTTGGAAACAGGTAAACATGCAGACTGAAGGATTCACAGAAATAACAGTATTTGAATAGTTTGCACTACACAGAGTAATCTGAATATGCATGGATTGCAGCAGGTAAACAGGAAGTTTGAAAGTTTCACAAAACAAACAGTACTTGCATTGTTTGGAGACAGGTATTCAGGAGGTTGAAGGTTAATCCAGCATAGTAAGTCCTTGAAGAGATTGGCAACAGAAAAGCAGCAGTTAGAGAGATTCCTCAGCGAAATCCTAACAGAAGCCTCAAAGTTAACAAACAAACGGACACTGGAGAAACAGGAAGCCAGAATAAAAAGCCTGGTTGTGACATCATCAGGAAGGGGTGGCTCAGACACCTGTCAATCAAGCACACAGAGAGGACTGCAGAGCTTCCCAGCAGCTGAGCGTGACAAGCCCTCTGACATAGAAAAAGGCAAGAAGCAAATAGGAATGGGGTGTAAAATAATGAAAATATTTGGCACCAAGTATGACGCACAACAAACAGAAAAATATTTTTTGGCGCCAAAAACGTCCGGACACGACACACTCGCGTCACAGATGACACAACCTTGTGAAAAGACCCGTTGTTATAGGATATGACGAATTTGCGTCAATGAACGTAACTTCGCGCCAAAAGTAATCTTGTGTCAAGAAAGACGCAATAAACTTAAGCATTTTGCGCCCGCGCAAGCCTTATTCTGCCCGCAAATTTGAAAAATGACAGTCAATTGAAAAAAGACTACACCCCAGGTAAGAAATACATTTCTAAAAAATGCATTTCCCAGTCTGCAAAAGGAAATATACTGAAACCTGAATCATGGCAAATATAAGTACAAAACATATATTTAAAACTTTATATAAATACATTGGCCTCTAGTTATCAAGCCATCAACCGCAAATATGCTGGAATTCCGCAGCATATTTGTGGCGAGGCTGATTCGCCATAGTTATCAAAGGCTAGAGACCAGCAAAAGTAGAATCTAGTGACGTAAGCTACCATCCGCCGGTCTCAGTCTGACACAGATCGATTCTTACGTCACTCCAGATGTGCACAATCTGACTACTTTTGCTAGTTATCAAATAACTAGCAGGTACACTTGGCACTATTCCGGCCCAGCGTACCTGGTTTTCAATCCGCCGCCCTGGAGGCGGCAGATCCCATAGGAATCAATGGGAGTCTGACAGCAGCGAAAGCTCATGTTCACTGCTGCCCGATATCCCATTGATTTCTATGGGAGATGTCTGCACCTAACACCCTAACATGTACCCCAAGTCTAAACACCCCTAATCTGCTCCCCTACACTGCCGCCACCTATATAATAGTTATTAACCTCTAAACCACCGCTCCCGGACTCCGCCGCCACCTACATTATACCTAATAACCCCTAATCTGCCGCCCCCTATACCGCCGCCACCTACATAAAGTTATTAACCCCTATCCTGCGGATCCCGGACCCTGTCGCAACTAAATAAATTGTTTAACCCCTAAACCGCTGCTCCCGGACCCCGCCGCAACTAAATTAAATGTTTAACCCCTAAACCGCCGCTCCCGGACCCCGCCGCCACCTATATTAAACTTATTAACCCCTAAACCTAAGTCTTACACTAACACTATCACCCCCCTAACTTAAATATTATTTAAATAAATCTAAATATATATTAGAATTATTAACTAAATTATTCCTATTTACAGGGAATGCAGAATTATTAGGCAAATTATTATTTTGACCACATCATCCTCTTTATGCATGTTGTCTTACTCCAAGCTGTATAGGCTCGAAAGCCTACTACCAATTAAGCATATTAGGTGATGTGCATCTCTGTAATGAGAAGGGGTGTGATCTAATGACATCAACACCCTATATCAGGTGTGCATAATTATTAGACAACTTCCTTTCCTTTGGCAAAATGGGTCAAAAGAAGGACTTGACAGGCTCAGAAAAGTCAAAAATAGTGAGATATCTTGCAGAGGGATGCAGCACTCTTAAAATTGCAAAGCTTCTGAAGCGTGATCATCCAACAATCAAGCGTTTCATTCAAAATAGTCAACAGGGTCGCAAGAAGCGTGTGGAAAAACCAAAGCGCAAAATAACTGCCCATGAACTGAGAAAAGTCAAGTGTGCAGCTGCCAAGATGCCACTTGCCACCAGTTTGGCCATATTTCAGAGCTGCAACATCACTGGAGTGCCCAAAAGCACAAGGTGTGCAATACTCAGAGACATGGCCAAGGTAAGAAAGGCTGAAAGACGACCACCACTGAACAAGACAGACAAGCTGAAATGTCAAGACTGGGCCAAGAAATATCTCAAGACTGATTTTTCTAAGGTTTTATGGATTGATGAAATGAGAGTGAGTCTTGATGGGCCAGATGGATGGGCCCGTGGCTGGATTGGTAAAGGGCAGAGAGCTCCAGTCCGACTCAGACGCCAGCAAGGTGGAGGTGGAGTACTGGTTTGGGCTGGTATCATCAAAGATGAGCTTGTTGGGCCTTTTCGGGTTGAGGATGGAGTCAAGCTCAACTCCCAGTCCTACTGCCAGTTTCTGGAAGACACCTTCTTCAAGCAGTGGTACAGGAAGAAGTCTGCATCCTTCAAGAAAAACATGATTTTCATGCAGGACAATGCTCCATCACACACGTCCAAGTACTCCACAGCGTGGCTGGCAAGAAAGGGTATAAAAGAAGAAAATCTAATGACATGGCCTCCTTGTTCACCTGATCTGAACCCCATTGAGAACCTGTGGTCCATCATCAAATGTGAGATTTACAAGGAGGGAAAACAGTACACCTCTCTGAACAGTGTCTGGGAGGCTGTGGTTGCTGCTGCACGCAATGTTGATGGTGAACAGATCAAAACACTGACAGAATCCATGGATGGCAGGTTTTTGAGTGTCCTTGCAAAGAAAGGTGGCTATATTGGTCACTGATTTGTTTTTGTTTTGTTTTTGAATGTCAGAAATGTATATTTGTGAATGTTGAGATGTTATATTGGTTTCACTGGTAAAAATAAATAATTGAAATGGGTATATATATGTTTTTTGTTAAGTTGCCTAATAATAGTCACCTGCACACACAGATATCCCCCTAAAATAGCTATAACTAAAAACAAACTAAAAACTACTTCCAAAACTATTCAGCTTTGATATTAATGAGTTTTTTGGGTTCATTGAGAACATGGTTGTTGTTCAATAATAAAATTAATCCTCAAAAATACAACTTGCCTAATAATTCTGCACTCCCTGTAAAACTAAATACTTATCTGTAAAATAAACCCTAAGATAGCTACAATATAACTAATAATTACATTGTAGCTATTTTAGGATTTATTTTTATTTTACAGGCAACTTTGTATTTAATTTAACTAGGTACATTTAATCAGCCAATAGAATTGACCTCGAATTCTATTGGCTGATCCAATCAGCCAATCGGATTGAACTTCAATCCGATTGGCTGATTAAATCAGCCAATCGGAATTCAAGGGACGCCATCTTGGATGACGTCATTTAAAGGACCAGGCATTCGGTGTTAGGACGTCGTTGGAAGAAGATGGCTCCACGTCGGCTGGATGGAAGATGGCTCTGCTCTGGATGATTGAAGATAGAAGACGCCGCTTGGATGAAGACTTCGGCTGGATGGAGGACCTCTTCTGCCCCGCTTGGATGAAGAATTCAGCCTGGCTGGGTGAACACGGCTCAAGGTAGGGTGATCTTCAGGGGGTTAGTGTTAGTTTTTTTAAGGGGGTTTGGGTGGGTTTTAGAGTAGGGGTGTGTGGGTGGTGGGTTGTAATGTTGGGGGGGATGTATTTCTTTTTACAGGTAAAAGAGCTGATTAATTTGAGGCAATGCCCCTCAAAAAGCCCTTTTAAAGGCTGGTAAAAGAGCTGATTACTTTGTATAGGGTAGGGCATTTTATTATTTTGGGGGGGCTTATTTATTTTTTTAGGGGGCTTAGAATAGGTGTAATTAGTTTAAACTTCTTGTAATGTTTTTTATTTTCTGTAATTTAGTGTTTGTTTTTTGTGTACTATAGTTTAGTTTATTTAATTGTATTTAATTTTAGGTAATTGTACTTAATTTTTTAAATTAATTTAATGATAGTGTAGTGTTAGGTGTATTTGTAACTTAGGTTAGGTTTTATTTTACAGGTAATTTTGTAGTTATTTTAACTAGGTAGCTATTAAATAGTTAATAACTATTTAATAGCTATTGTACCTAGTTAAAATAAATACAAAGTTGCCTGTAAAATAAAAATAAATCCTAAAATAGCTACAATATAATTATTAGTTATATTGTAGCTATTTTAGGGTTTATTTTACAGGTAAGTATTTAGTTTTAAATAGGAATAATTTAGTTAATAATTGTAATATGTATTTAGATTTATTTAAATAATATTTAAGTTAGGGGGGTGTTAGTGTTAGACTTAGGTTTAGCGGTTAATAAGTTAAATATAGGTGGTGGCGGGGTCCGGGAGCAGCGGTTTAGGGGTTAAACATTTAATTTAGTTGCGACGGGGTCCGGGAGCATCGGTTTAGGGGTTAAACATTTAATTTAGTTGCGGCAGGGTACGGGAGCAGTGGTTTAGGGGTTAATCAATTTATTTAGTTGCGGCGGGGTCCGGGATCCGCAGGATAGGGGTTAATAACTTTAATATATGTGGTGGTGGTATAGGGGGTGGCAGATTAGGGGTTAATAGGTATAATGTAGGTGGCGGCGGGGTTCCGGAGTGGTGGTTTAGGGGTTAATATATTTATTATATTTGTGGCAGGGTCCGGGAGCGGCGGTTTAGGGGTTAAAATCTTTATTTAGTTGTGGAGGGGTCCGGGGGCAGCGGTATAGGGGGTAAAACAGTACAGTATAGTGTGCTTAGCGACAGGGGTATCAATAAAGCTGGGAAAAAGCCGAAGAGCAGCAAGATCGATGACTGATAAATAACACAGTCTGCTGCTCATCGCTCCCTACTTGGTGAGCTGCTTTTTGACAGCTTTATTGATAAATTTGGCGAGTGTATTCAGGTCTGCTGCAGCGAGGGTAGGCGAACTTAGGCGGGCGTATTGGGGCCGGCAGGTAAGTACGGAGCTTCATAACTAGAGACCATAAAGTGCCAAACCATAGCTGAGAGTGTCTTAAGTAATGAAAACATACCTGAAGACACCCATCCACATATAGCAGATAGCCAAACCAGTACTGAAACAGTTATCAGTAGAGGTAATGGAATATGAGAGTATATTGTCAATCTGAAAAGGGAGGTAGGAGATGAATCTCTACGACCGATAACAGAGAACCTATGATTCTATGAATTAGATCCCCGTGAGGATGACCATTGTATTCAATAGGTGATACTCCCTTGCTTCAAAAATGCTGAAAAGCGCAGATCAACGTAGAAATCTTAGCACAAACTTACTTCACCACCTGCATAGGAGGCAAAGTTTGTAAAACTGAATTATGGGTGTGGTGAGGGGTGTATTTATAGGCATTTTGAGGTTTGGGAAACTTTGCCCCTCCTGGTAGGATTGTATATCTCATACGTCACTAGCTCATGGACTCTTGCCAATTACATGAAATAAATATAAATTGTGAGTTTAATTAAAATATGATATCAATTATAGTTAAAAAAAAAAAAATTCTGCTCAGTAATTTCCAGTGAGTTTCTTGAAAATTAATTAGGAAGACAAATACATATTTACTTATTTTTCAAATTGTAAAAATCCAGGACAAATTTCAAAAGGTTAAAAAGAAAATAATACACAAAACTTAAAAATGAAAACACTAAGCAAAACTTAGTTTAGCAGATTGCTTTGACATTGTCTATATTATGACTCATTTGTAAATGTAAAAATGAAAAGGTACTCCATGTTTGTTTGGCTTTGCAAAGAAAAAGAAAGTCTAAAGTTTCTTTGGATACCTTCCATCGTAATATGTTTTTTTTAGCCAATACAATTCCTTACAGTCATTTACCTGCGTTTTTTAGATCACTTTTGGCTAATCCCCCAGTTTCATTTGAGTATATTTTTGTTCTAAAAGAAATAGTGCCATAAACAGTTTAAGGGAAACACTTTACATCATTGCAGGTGTCTTATAAGAAAAAAACAAACAAAAAAAAAACCTGGCAGATTACTTTCTCATATACTTGCTAAATCACATAGCTGTTTTGGCTCCATTCTGTTTTTACTGTATGCATAACTTACTGAATACTATAGTTGCTTTTAATGCACATTGCCATTAAAATTGTAATAAAATTGCAAAATAGAATAGTTATATAAATAATTTATGGATTTGCACTTTGAAACGTTTAGCAAAAATATGTTAAATCATTTGAATGAAAAGGAAAAAAAATGTACTTTAAAACATTGAAGGCATTAAGTGAAGTAGAAAATGCAGACATACAAAAAAAATGCAGGGATTCATTCTGTCTGCCTAAGAAAAAGATAAATGATAAATCCTACACTATGAAAATATATTGGAAAATATTTGATATAAAACATATGGGGCTTGATTACAAGTGAGGTGCAAACGGTTTTACGCTTGTGCAATTACCTTTTCGCGAGACATTTTCATTCCGTTGATATTACAAGTTGAGCAAAACCATGATTGCGCTAGTGCAGTCACATTTTACACTTCAATCGTTACCGTAATCTCAGAGCTGTGGTTAACTGTTTTCCGAAACTAAAAAGTTGTACAAAACACTTCAAAAATTAGTGTACATTACAAACTACACTTACACTCATAAATAAAATATTAGCCCCTAAACCACCACCCCACACATCACAAAGCAACTAAATAGACTATTAACCCCTAAACCGCCACCCCCACATCACAAACACTAAATAGAACTATTAACCCCTAAACCACCATCCCCTAACATCACAAACAATATAGATAAACTATTATCCTCTAAACCGCCATCCCCCCCATAATGCAAACAATCAAAACAAACTATTAAACCCTAAACTGTCCTCCCCCTACAACGCAAATTATCTAAATAAATTATTTACCCCTAAACCAACATCCCCCACAATGCAAACGATCTACATAAACTATTAACTCCTAAACCAAAAACAAAAAATGGCAGATATGAAAATAGTGTAGTAGTTGGTATGGATAATGTAGATATTTGTAGGTAGTTTATTTAATTTATTTATTGATAGTGTAGTGTTAGGTTTAATTGTAACTTAGGTTAGGATTTATTTTACAGGTAATTTTGTACTTATTTTAACTAGGTAGCTATTAAATAGTTAATAACTATTTAATAGCTATTGTACCTGGTTAAAATAAATACAAAGTTGCCTGTAAAATAAATATAAATCCTAAAATAGCTACAATATAATTATAAGTTATATTGTAGCTATATTAGGGTTTATTTTACAGGTAAGTATTTAGCTTTAAATAGGATTAATTTATTTAATAAGAGTTAATTTATTTCGTTAGATAATAATTATATTTAACTTAGGGGGGTGTTAGGGTTAGGGTTAGACTTAGCTTTAGGGGTTAATAAATTTATTATAGTAGCGGCGAGGTCTGGTCGGCAGATTAGGGGTTAATACTTGAAGTTAGGTGTCGGCGATGTTAGGGAGGGCAGATTAGGGGTTAATACTATTTATTATATGGTTTTTGAGGCGGGAGTGAGGCAGATTAGGGGTTAATACATTTATTATAGTAGTGGTGAGGTCCGGTCAGCAGATTAGGGGTCAATAATTGTAGGTAGGTGGGCGGCGACGTTGGGGGCTGCAGATTAGGGGTTAATAAATATTATGTAGGTGTCGGCGGTGTTAGGGGCAGCAGATTAGGGGTACATAGGGATAACGTAGGTTGCGGCAGTGTGTGGTCGGCAGATTAGGGGTTAAAATTTTTTATTAGAGTGGCGGCGATGTGGGGGGACCTCGGTTTAGGGGTACATAGGCAGTTTATGGGTGTTAGTGTACTTTAGAGCACAGTAGTTAAGAGCTTTATGAACCGGCGTTAGCCCAGAAAGCTCTTGACTCCGGGCTTTTCTCTGCGGCTGGAGTTTGGTCGTTAGATTTCTAACGCTCACTTCAGCCAAGACTCTAAATACCAGCGTTAGGAAGATCCCATTGAAAAGATAGGATACGCAAATGGCGTAGGGGGATCTGCGGTATGGAAAAGTCGTGGCTGGAAAGTGAGCGTTAGACCCTTTCCTGACTGACTCTAAATACCAGCGGTAGCCTAAAACCAGTGTTAGGAGCCCCTAACGCTGGTTTTGACGGCTAATGCCAAACTCTAAATCTAGGCGTTTGTATTCTTAGTTGAAAGCTTAACCTAGGAGGTTCATATGCTAATTTCTTAGACCTTGAGGCCCACCTCTTTCAGATTGCATTTTAACAGTTTTTCACCACTAGAGGGTGTTAGTTCACATATTTCATGTAGATAACACTGTGCTCGTGCACGTGAAGTAATCTGGGAGCAGGCACTGATTGGCTAGACTGCAAGTCGGTCAAAAGAACTGAAAAAAGGGTCAGTTTGCAGAGGCTTAGATACAAGATAATCACAGAGGTTAAAAGTATATTATTATAACTGTGTTGGTTATGCAAAACTGGGAAATGGGTAATAAAGGGATTATCTATCTTTTAAAACAATAACAATTCTGGTGTAGACTGTCCCTTTAAATAGATTTTCTAATTTAATGTCAATGATTTAACCCCTTCTATTGGTTAAACATAGTTTAGTTAGTTAACCCTTTTTTGCCATTTACACAAAGATCCGTAGTTTAATCCTTTATGTTAGTTAGAGACAGAGCTGCAGTTTTGTGTGTTGCTATCATACATGGTTAAATGCCTCCTTTGCGTGTTACTGATCGTGCACAATGATGGCTATATTACTGTGTTAGTGGAACAAACAAGTAAAAATTTAGCTTTATGTGTTATTGTATTAAAGGCATGATTTGTGTTATTGGCATAAAAAGAAAACAATGGCTTTGTGTAAAATTGGTATAAAGGAATAGGTATTTGGTTTTTACATAGAGGGGGTAAACCACTGCAGCGTTCCCTACTACCGAACAGTTTTAAGTTTATTTTTTTTATTTTTTCTACTGGTTTATTGGTTTTATTATTGATCTGTGTGTCATTAGCAAAATGGGATAAATGTATTCTATATACACGCAAAGGTCACCCCATCCTCAAAAAACCCTCCCTCTACTCAATTCCCCTGCAAACTATCGCCCCATATCTCTGCTTCCGCTTGCTTCAAAAGTACTGGAAAAACTCATTTTCGATTGCCTACCCTACTTACTGTTCTCCAACTCATTGCTTTACCCCCTGTAATCTGGCTTCCGTCCCCAACACTCAACTGAGACTGCCCTCACCAAGGTTACTAACAATGTACTTTCTGCTAAAAACAACGGCCACTACTCTATATTTATCTTACTCAACCTGTCTGCTGCCTTCAATATCGTTGACCATCCTCTTCTCCTACAGACTCTCAGCTCCCTTGGGCTCAGTGACACTGCCCTCTCCTGGATCCACTCTTACCTATCTAATAGGTCCTTTTCTGTCTCATTTGCTGGTGACTCCTATTCCTCATTGCCTATGCATGTTGGAGTACCTCAAGGCTCTATTCTGGGGCCTCTACTTTTCTCTATTTATACTTCCTCACTGGGTAAACTTATCAGTAGCTATGGCTTCAACTATCACCTCTATGCGAATGATACTCAGATCTACCTATCCAACCCTGCACTCTCTCCATCTCTTAATGCTGCTTAACCATTGATATTTTTTAGTTCTGCCAAAAAGTTTTTTGTTTTAATATGATTTTTATTTTATCTGTACAACATTGGTAATATAAATACATACAGACTTTACAAAGCAGAAATAATGTATAACAAACTAGAGGTGCAAAAAGGATTTGGGGTAGTTCGATCCATGACAAGGTGATAAAGAAGATTAGATTAATGTCAATCCTGACAAATTTAGTCCATATAAATCCTGTATAGTCAAAATGCCTTGCAGTGTTCTTCATATAACATAAGTTCCAAAAACATAGCAAACAGAGTCCAATTGAGGATCATAATATGAGTTATCTGCAAAAGTTATATTATGAATTAACAAGGTTAAGTAAAAACACAAACAAATAGAACAACAAAAACATTTAAGAATTTTGAGGTTATACAATTAGGTTTTATAATATGCCACATAATTGCTTTACATAGTTATATTAATTTAGGCTCTTGCTTAAATATTAGATTAGAAAAAGCGAGTTACCTCGTTGTTTTATTTTTGTAGTAAACAAGTTTAAGAGGAAAGAGCCAATAATTGATTAGGATGAGGTTCCCAAATATATACCATATTATGATATGTATCTAGAGTATTAGATAAGAGATAGGTATTTCTTTCCAGTTTAAGATTAGTTTGAAATCTCCATAGCCACATTTGTAGAGAGGGGATCACATCTTTTTTCCACAAACACAGAATTAATTGGTTAGCACTACTAACCATTAACTGAACGAGTTTTGATTAAAATTCTGGAGCCAAATGGAATAGAAATATTAGGGGGCCTAAAGGGATCCGAGTTCCCATAGATTCTTGTATATACTTTTGGAATTCCAAAAAGGTTGTATTTTGGGGCAGGACCACCAAATATGGTATAAGGTGCCTTCAACTAGGCAAAGTCTCCAGCATCTACTAGATACTTTTGGGATAATATATTTAAGTTTTTTCAGTGTTAAATGCCACCTGGTCAATAATTTGATATTTGTCTTCAATAATTTAGCTGAGTGTGCTAACTTGCAGGCTTTAAGAAAGAAATTGATATTGTGAAGGGTAAGTCACTGTCCCAAGACTTGTTAAAGGATAGCTAACAATTCCTGGTGTAATCAGGAATTTGTATGTCAAAGAGATTGTGTGAGTAATAGCAGATAAGGAACTAAACAAATTCTCAAAGGGAGATTGGCGTCTCACAAGATCATGTTTGTGAGGAGAAGAGTTTATAAAATATTTAGGTTGGCGATATCGGAACCATTGTTTATAAAATCCATCTCCTAGATGTTCAATGTATTGTTTAGGTAACAGTCTGCCATCCTCCACCAAAGTGTAGACAGGTAAAAGAAGGTGGATTATTTTGCGCCGGATGGAAAGAATTGGTGAGGGTATTGTTGAAATGCCTAAATGTGTTTTAATTATGTCTTTCCAGACTTTGTAAGTTTAAGAAATGATAGGATCCATTGACTGCTGCATTTTATTCTGAGAATAACCTACCCAACAAGAGGCACCTAGCCTAATATCCTTGATAAATAGAATGCATTGCAGTACTTCTGGATCATCCACATTTATGGTCAAGGTAAAGGGTAGATTTGGAAATTTGTGTGTGTGGGGGTGGTTGCTTTCCAGATATATGAATTGACTAGTGAT
Source organism: Bombina bombina (assembly GCF_027579735.1). Taxonomy (NCBI): domain Eukaryota; kingdom Metazoa; phylum Chordata; class Amphibia; order Anura; family Bombinatoridae; genus Bombina; species Bombina bombina. Next base: position 941,528,816 of record NC_069503.1, read on the forward strand.
TGTAAGCGGGAATTAAATGAACCTGGTAGTGGAATAGGTACCGTTGTAGAACATAGACTTTTGACAATATGGTCATTTTTACCACTCCAATCCTCCCCAGCCAAGAAATGGTCTTGGGGAGTCATTTGGTGGTTTTTGCAGAAAAATCAGAGAACAAAGATTCTTAATTTAGTTGAGTCAACTCTTATATGTCTCAAGCATATTAGCCAAAAGGGGGTGATCAGAGTCTGCAAATTAAACACTTGTAATAGGACAGTGCTATTAATGTCTTAAATTGTTTATTGTACAAATTGCTAAATCCATCGAGGCCAGGACTTTTCCCTTGTTTCAGGGATGTGATAGTTATGTCCAATTCTTGAGCAGCGATAGGTTGGCATAGATATTTGTTTTGTTCAGAATTTAGTTGAGGTTAATATAGTGATTTCAGGTAATTAGGACATTTTTGGTAATGATTGGGTGTTGAACGACCGGAAAATAGATTATATTATTTGGAGTAATATGTACGAAAGGTTTTGGCAATAGATTTAGAATCCTTATTAGACTTTAATGTGTGTACATATATAATGGTAATTTTTCATTTTAGTGCCCTCATTAGTAATTTGCAGGTTTGTTACCTTGGGCATAATATTTTTGTTGTAGAAAAAAGGCTGTGTCCTGGGCTTTATTATCTATGAGATCATTCAATTATGATCTGGCCTGGTCTAATTTCTGTTAAATATTTTGGTCTAACAGGTATCTTTTTTAAGTATAGTCCAGTTTTGAAATTTCCCAAGGCAATTCACAGTGTTTTTGCCTAGCTTGTTTATTTTTAATGGCTTTGGGCAAGATTACAAGTCACGCAATATGTCTTTTCCACGCGTGATATATGGTCTTTTCACAAGCAATATGCCATAGCGCAATCACCTTTTACGCAACAATCCTTTCCGTGCTTGAAGATCTGTAGTTAAAACAGTTTTCCGCAACAAAAAAGTTTCACAAAACACTTCAAAAATATATTACAAAGTACAGCTACACTTATATTAACACTGTCTAATAAAAATTATTGAAAAAAAATATTGAACACAAAAGTTATAAGGGCTCAAAGATAGGAGATCTTGCGTGTGAATTAACAAGAGGTGGTCAGCCATTATAATAGCTATTCTGGAATATGATCTATTAGGGCTGGAGAAAAAGTTGTAGTCTCTTTTGTGATGGAGAAAATGTCTCCAGGTATCATGTAATGTTAGAAGTGAAAAGTTATTCCAAATAGATTGGAGGGAATGATTAGAGACCTGAATTTGTGGGTTTGAACTGTCTTTAGATGAGTCTAATGGGACGTTTAAATCGCATGCTAATAAGAGTGGGCCTTTATAATATTTAATAATCAAGTCATTTTGTCAGATTGGTGGGAGTTAGTTGCGTATACGTTAACCAGGTTTATAGGTTTACCAAACAATAGGCCATATAGGCCCCAAAATCTGCCATCCTTATCTTGTTCTTTATACAAGATTTCATAGGTAATAGATTTATGAAAGAGTATGCTCATATCATTAATTTTTTTCCTCGGTTTGCTACTGTGGAGATGGATTGGATAATAAATATTTGGGTTCAGGTTCTTTTTTACAACATGTTTCTTGCAGAAACAATATACTACCATTCCTATGAATAAAATCATGAAACACCTTTCATCATTTTAAAGGGGAGTTTAGGCCCTTAGTGTTTAATGATATTAGGGTAAACATTTGGTCTTTAATGAATGAGGCCATATTTCAATGATATGATATGGTTCAAAGTAATTTTAAACATGTTCATAACACTCAAGAATACAAAAATTAAATAAACATATCAAAACATTCCTTAAACTAAGAAAGCTTAATTAGTATGGAATATCTTGAAATCTGGAAATGGCATGGAAGCTCCATCTGTAAGGAATGTTTTTCAGCCTGAGTAAAGTAGTAAGTGGGGCAAATTCTTAACGGCATTGATTTGCTGTGATAGATCTGCATAAAAAGATAATGAGGAGCCTTGACAGCATATTGGGGAAGCGTTTCTGGCTAGATTTCCTCCTTGATTTGGCAGTCCTGGAACTTGATGATAACATCATGAGATGGGAGACCATTTTTGGGTTTAGTTCGCAGAGCTCTCTGTAACCTGTCCATTACAATTGGAGCAGTGTGTTTTGTTCCTTTAAGGAACTTAAATAGATCTTGGAGGTATGAATTAAAATTTTCTGGGGGAGTTGATTCCGGGAATCCCTCTAACTCTGAGGTTTTGCAGCCTGCTCCTATTCTCTATATCCTCCAACTTGTCTTGCAATAAAGAGATAACATTATTTTGCACTGTAACATTCTGCTGTAAGTTCGCTATTTCTGACTGATGCGATTTAGATTCCTCCTCTAGGAATTCTGCTCTGTCTCCAATTTCATGCTCTTCTTTACGGAGTTTCTCCTTGATACAGGATTTAACTTGGGAGATCAAGTTGGAAAAATCTTATTTGGAGGGCAATGAATCTAAAAAGGTTATTGAGACTCGCATCATGTCAGATGGAGAGATTTTTGCAGCAATTGAAGGCATTATAGGAGTATGTGCAGGTGCTTGAGAGTTAGAATAAGGAGTGTTAGGATCAAGTATTTTACAAAATGTATTCATTGAGGCAGATGAGTTATGCTGTTATTTACAAAACAAAAACAATGGCACTACTTAATGATTAGTAGAAACTCATAATCCTAATACGAAGCTGCTTTGCAGCAATTACAGGGTAAAAGTGCTGTGTATTTTTACTTACTTGTGAGAAAAATAAGAGAGGGATACACAAACCCCGCTGGAAGATACACTAGTTAGCACTCAGGAGTTTGTGAAATGTATTATTAAATATCAAATTTCTGAAAACTCAAAATCAACTCATGGGGGTATGACCCATGAAAAATAAATAAAACGTAACATTTATTGTGATCTAAAATTAGCAATTTACAAATATTAAAAACACACTGAAACAATGTATGTAGTCTAACTGTGAAAGAGCAGTTTTCAAATAAAGTGCGTACGATGACAATAGTTCAAGAGGAGGCTATGAATCTAATTATGCACTAGATAATGATGTGAGGGATAATGCAATACGAGTTTCACTTGATCCAAAGGGTTAATTATATGGGGTAGATTTAACATGGTGCGGACAGACATGATCCGTTATAGCGAATCATGTCCGCCGCACATCGATAAATGCCGACAGCATATGCTGTCTGTATTTATCATTGCACCAGCAGTTCTTGTGAACTGCTGGTGCAATACCACCCCTGCAGATTCGCGGCCAATCGGCCGCTAGCAGGGGGTGTCAATCAACCCGATCGTATTCGATCGGACTGATTACTGTCCGCCACCTCAGAGGTGGCAGACGAGTTAAGGAGTGGAACTGAAGCGGAGTGGGTCGGAAGCAGCATCTGCTGCTTCATAAATCGACCCCAATGTGTGTACAGGTATACCCTTAAAATAGGTCTGGAGACAAATATCCTGATCTGAACAATGACTGTTACTTATTACAATAATTGAATAAAAATATGAGTAATGCTGTTGTTTGAGCTATTTTTCTGTTTTAGATTGTTTCTTAGTATACATTCTTCATCAATGGTAGGATAGGTAGTAGAACCATAGAGAACCAGGCTTGATATTGCATGTGTAAATAAACGTTTACTAATACTGAAGTGGTATCCACATTGGTTAAGTGTGATTGCACAGGATCCTTGTTTTTATATAACAAAAGAGTCCAATATGGCACTAGAAAAATGAAGCCTATCGGATGGGATAAGTAGGGCCAGTAATAACTATCAATGCTGTAATGTCCTTCAATTGTTAGTTAAACGGTTACAGTGGATATCATAGAAGAGACCTCTATTCTTACTTGCTGGTTGCTGGTCCCCTGATATATCCCGGTATAGAACTGTTTGAGCCTTGAGGGTAGAGCTCCTATGTGGCTGCTATTGAATATGATAAACAGAGACCGGCACTCAGAAATAAATCTTCTATCCAAAAGTGTGCAATTGATCTACACTGTAAAACATCAGAAGTACTCTGCTACCATGCATGCAAGGATTTATGTGTATGTGGTATTGTGCCGTGGAGATCACGTTATGGCCGGAGGTAGTGGTGATGTGTAGGCCTTGACCAAGCAGTGAAATGGAGCGGAGGTGGTGGAGCAGTAGAAGTAACTACCAAAGCGCAAATCTACGGCTCCAGGATGAGATCCTACAATAGCTCAGCATGTTGTACAGTTTAGGGTTATGACAACTCACTTTGAGGGCATTGCAGGATATACTCTAGGGCAGCTGTAAGGAGCTCACTCAAAGTGCAGCCCCCAAATAGTTTTTTTTTTTATCATTTATTATATATCTTTAGTACCAGATACAATAAACTTTGTTTTATATATCATTGTTATTCTTATTTTCACATGCTATTTTTAGATGGTATTGTTGTGCATGCTTTTACTTAATTTTCAAATTTTGGTTATATCTTGGTTTATTTTGATAAGCAGGTATTTGCCTCATCTTCTATATGACTTCTAAAGTGGGATTGGCTCATCTGTCTGCACACCATACTGTAACATTTCAGTTGTATTGTAACGTTATGCCATTTGTATTAAAGGGCCAGTCTACTTGAAAATTGTTATGGTTTAAAAAGATGGATAATCCCTTTATTACCCATTCCCCAGTTTTGAATAACTAACACAGTTATATTAATAATCTTTTTACCTCTGTGATTACCTTGTATCTAAGCCTCTGCAGACTTCCCCTTATCTCAGTTATTTTGACAGACTTGCATTTTAGTCAATCAGTGCTGACTCATAAAGAACTCCACTGGAGTGAGTACAATTTTATCTATATGACACACATGAATTAGCACTATCTAAATGTGAAAAACTGTCAAAATGAACTGAGTTAAGAGGTGACCTTCAAGAGCTTAGAAATCAGTTTATGAGCCTACCTAGGTTTAGCTTTTAAAAAATAATACTAAGTGAACAAAACAAATTTGATGATAAAAGTACAGTGGAAAGTCACTTAAATGGCATGCCCTATCTGAATCATGAAAGTTTAATTTTGACTTGAATGTTCCTTTAATTAAGGCTATTTTAAATGAATGCAACATCTACGGTTCCTTGTGGACTTTATTAGCATCACAATATATGATATATGAAAATATAAGTGATGTAACACTGCATCAGCAATGTTCAATCAAAGGCACTGAAGCCAGATTAGCAATGATTCTTTACTAAGGCTTTTTTTTTTCTATCAATGCATTTCATCATGCTGTTATCTTAGACTACCACTGTAACATCACATTGGAATGTTGGTATTACTCTGCTAACACTCATAGCACACAAACCTCTGTGTAGCAAGAACTAAGGTGGCCCTCGTTTTACAACGGTTCAATTTACACCGTTTCAGAATAACAACCTTTTTTTCCAGTCATGTGACTGCTATTGAAAAGCATTGAGAAGCAGTGCATTTATTAAAATAGCCAGTAGGTGGAGCTGTCCGCTTGTGTTGCAGCAAAGCCAAGCAAGCTGAAATGAATCAGTTTAACCAGACCTGAGCTATCGAGCAGATTTCAAAGGAACAAGATCTTCCTGTCTATAAATCAGTCCAGATTGGAATGCATAGAAATAACTGTTTGCTGAAAAATGCTAGTGAAGTCTGTGTTGTGTGATTATTTTATTAGGTTTATAATGCTGTTTAGCAAATGTTTTTGTTCATTTAACTTAGTTTAATTACATATTCTGTGTTGTATGATTATTTTATTAGGTTTATAATGCTGTTTAGCATTTAAAGACTTCATTTCAAAGCTTTAAAAATAATGTATTAGGTGTTACTTATGACAATTTCGAGAGGGGCCTGGAACCTATCTCCCTCACTTCCCATTGACTTACATTATAAATTGGGTTTCAATTTACAACGCTTTCGATTTACAACCATTCCTTCTGGAACCTAACCCCGGCGTAAACTGAGGGCTACCTGTATTTTTTAACTAACATCATAGGTAGCAACCACAGTACACAGAACAATGGCATGGTGATCTGAGGAATGAAAACTGGTAAAATTAGTAACTTGTTTATTCAGTGACATGTATTATGGTCTTACATTGTTCAATGCTTCTAGACTTTATTTAAGAACAGGGTTGCCAATTCTCTTGGATGGATCAGTCCAGGATTTTCTAAGTCTACCATCTCCTGAGGTGGTTTAAATGTGGTTGCTGGCTAGCATGTGCATGCCTACATCACAAGGACTCCAAACCTCTGTATGCAGTTTAACAAATGGAAAACAAAAGAAAAGAGGTTTTAACAATTTATAACATAATTGAACTGAGTCACCAAATAACATTGCAAAGAGGACTTGCAAGAGGTGAAGGCTATAAAATATAAAAACACAAAAATCTGGCTAAAGAAGCTGTAAAATTGTTTTCTGGGAAGTGGAACAGAATTCCAAGGTATGGAGAGTGTCATCATGGCACCAACATCTTTGAAAGGCTGGTAAATTGTGGTTATGGATTTTCAAATGGAATTGCTTAAAATTTGAAAACCATGCAAAAAAACATACAAAAAAATTTGCACAATACGGATGGATTGAAATTGGAGCCATTTTATGACAAACATCTTCACAACAATTTTTCACATTGCAGGTTTACTGTTTTCCTAAAGGGGCAAAACATATTAAATTAAATAACCATACTATGCAAAGTTAATGCATTATGTAGTTAATGTAGCTATAAATTAATACTGTAGCTGCAAGTTTTAAAATAAATAAATAAAAGCCCCACTAGAAGCCTCATTTGGTCACCCCAAAGCCTTAATGTTTATTTCTCAAAATCAGCAGTGGGTGGGACAACCAATGAGACATCAGATGCCACCTTCCTCTTTCCCTTCCCATCCTGCATGTTCATGATCCTGATTTGACAAGTATGTGCAGTTAAACTATTATGTGACAGAGATGTCTTACCTGTGGAGCTGACTGGAGCATACTGTAGTTATTAACAAGGTAATGGCCCAGACTGGAGTCTTCTCATTGGTGATACTGCCTGCTGATGATTTTGAGGATGGACAAGCACAGCTGAACTGGAAATAAATAGCAATCCTGGAAAAATTTGAAGATCATCCCTATTTTCTGTTGAGCCCATAGAATGCACACACCTCATTTTTCTCAAAATGAAATTATTTTAGTACGTAATAAAAAAAAGCAAGATTGTTGTTATTTAAGTAAACTATAACCCATTTTTATCCATGACTCCAATGATTATCCATAGTGGGATCTGAAGAAACCACTGAAAACAGTGTGTCACTCGGTCTCACAGTGTGACTTGAATAGACACTAGAAACAATTCTAATGAGATCTAGTAAATGGTATAGATTCTAGGCAATAAAAATGACAAGGAAATACTTAGTGACCTTAATATGTATAGCTCAGAGGTGAAGAGAAGAGAGGTCTCAACAGCAGCAAAAACCTGTTAAATTGCAGTAGGCCAGCCTTAGTTACTGCGGCTTATCCGAAAATCTCCTGGTGCCCGATCCGATATACGGCGTCGCCCGCAAAAGCCGGTGACGCCAAATTTTGCGCGGGTTTGGTATGACATATACAGCGTAGCATACAACTTCCGCGGGTTCCCTTACTTGCGCCAAAAACTACGCCCTATATCGTATTGCGCCCCTGGTGTCCTTGTAGGCCAATCAGGCCTTGTTGTCAAGGAGCATTCTATGCTAGCTACATACACAAACTTTTCATAGTATGATTATTATATTCAAGATATACTGTCCCTTTAAGCTTTAAACTCCAAAGACATAGGTCATGCTCATCTGTTGGATTTTCCATGTAGCTTCTTGCTATTTTACTGTTAAATTGAGAGAAGAATCTGCATGGATTTAAAGGTTTATTGAATTTATGATTGTGAAAGGGGGACATTTAGGCTTTATCTGATAATATTTTTCTTTTTTCGCTTTAGTTCAGAGTTATAGTACATTTTTGCCAACAGCTGCACTGGCAACAACAATGTTCTCTGATTGCATCTGGCTTTAAAATCTTGTAGTGATGTCAGTAAGGTACTGTAACAGACATTTTCCAGTTTCTGAAAAGAAATAAAAACAGGGATTTAAAAAAAAAAAAAAGTTTTACTGGCACAGATTCTTCTGTAGCAGCCTCAGGATGTCTAAAACTAACACAAATGTCAGTCAAATGAGCAAGTTCAATTTTACGTATCATTTGACAGACATAAACAATCTTGTGTAATACATTCTCACTGCAGATACAACACTTCATTTGTGATTGCAAAGAGTTTTGTATTTCTAGTTTACTTCAATGTACACTCAGAAATGATGATATCAATTGTTGTTTCATTATCAATTTATTTTGGGCCTGGAGAAAATGAAATACAACTCAAAGTATAAAACTTTTTTTTTAACTCTAATTGCGCTAAATTATACTTTATAGACTCTATTTTTTCTGGCATCCAACTTATGTTTGTTAAGTGCTTAATTTTTCTCTAAAACTTCAACTGAACATTCACATAGGGGCCGATTTATCAATGCTGTAGAGGATGATATATCCGCCAGACATTGTTGAATGCCGACAACATACACTGTCGGCATTTATCATTGCATAAGCAGTTCTGGTGAACTGTTTGTGCAATGCTGCCCTCTGCAGATTTGTGGCCAATCGGCCGCTAGCAGGGGGTGTCAATCAACCCGATAGTACCCGATCGGGCGGATTGATGTTCGCAGCCTCAGAGCCTGAAGGCTCACATGGAAACAGCAGCATTATGGGCCATTCGATCCTTAATAAATCGGCCCCATAGAATAAATCTGTAAAGCATAAATAATCTCAAAATCTGGTGAGATGGTTCATTGGTCCACTGTCTAGCTGAGTATCCCATCAAATATTATGGCTACAAATTCTATTTCTGCCAGGTCCAAATGAGTGCATTGTCCTTCAGATGTGATAAGTACCAATTAGTTAACAGATCTGATAACTGGTTAAAGGGATATTAAACAGTACACAATTGTAATATAAAATGTTTAATCAAGTGAAGTTGAAAAACTTTCCAATATAATTTTATTATTTATTTTGTCTCCTTTTCCAGTAATTTCACTTTGCACATTGTTGTTTTTCACAATTCCACTATTTTTTTTTTATTTTTTTTTTTACAAAATTTTATAAAATAATGTCTGCTGCCCTGCTTAAAATTAAAGGGACATGAAACCCACAATTTTTTTTTCATGATTTAGAAAGAACATGCAATTTTAAACAACTTTCCAATTTACTTCATCTAATTTGCTTCATTCTCTTGCTATCCTTTGTTGAAAAGTATATATAAATGAACTCAGTAGCTGCTAATTGGTGGCTGTACATAGATGCCTCATGGGATTGACTCACCCATGTGCAATGCTATTTCTTCAGCAATGGATATCTAAAGAATGAAGCAAATTAGATAATAGAAGTAAATTGGAATGTTGTTTTTTGGGATTCATGGCCCTTTAAGTTCCTCTTTATCTATCTTTTCTGCTGAGGACAATAAGGGACAAATATAAATCAATCAAAACAAGATTGTGCAAACAAGCCTGTGTGGTACATAGTATTATTAAAGTATCTAACAGGGTTTCCACACCACCTTGTTTGCACAGTCTTATTTATTGTCTGTTTTATGTATGTCCCTAATTGACCTCAGCAGGAAAAGATATAAAGGGGGAACTTAAACTTTAAAATTGTGGCATCTATTGTTGTATGGAAACTAAAGTACTTTATAGTAACTAAATCTTTACACCTATATTTTAGGTATTCAAATATAATTGTAAAAATACATCTACATATTATCAGAGGTGGCTCTAGAGCTAGTGAGGCCTTAGGCAGAATTAAAATATGAGGTTTCTCTTATGTTTAATGTGTATTAACTATCTAGTACTGTACTGTACTAAACTGTACACCTGGTTGTGTACAATACTTCCCCTCTTTTTTCTTTTTTTTTAGATAATAATTTATGTTTTGCTCTTTCGTTGTACCTAATCTCCCAATAATAATACACGGAAAATAGAATGAAATAAAAAAAGGAGAAAGAGAAAGATAAAAAAGAGAGCATGGTGGGAGAGAGTGGAGGGAGAACAGACAGAAAGAATAAATAATTGAAAAGAGAGGCGGAAGGGTGAGAGAGGAGAGAGAAAAGAGAAAGAGTGTAAATGGGAGAGATAAGAAACAGTGGAAAGGTAATACGGATAATGGTTATAAAAGGGAGAGAAAAAAAAAGACAGGGTGGATAGAGAAGGGCGAAAGATGGAGAGACAAATAGGAGAGACTGCAGTAAAAAGAAATGTGAGATAAAGGACAACAAGAAATGACAGAGAAGAGTCTAGAGGAGAGAATGCAGAGAGTGAAAGGAAAAATAAAAGGATGAACAAGAGAGGGAGAGAAATAGAGAGGACAGAGTCAGAAGAAAACATGGAGTGAGAGATGAGAGAAGATAAAGGAATTACAGTGGGAGAAAGGGGAGAGGGAGATTGAAGCTGGAGGAGGGGGAGAGATTGAAAAGAGAGACGAAAGGGAAGAGAGGGGAAGTAGTAAGAGAAAGGGGAGGGAAGAAAGTGAAGTTAGTGAGTGAGAGAAGAGAAAGAGTTGAGGGAAAGAGACAAAGAAGGGGAGGAAGGAGAGAAGGGGGAAGAAAGAAAAAAGGGGAGTGAGAGAAAAAAATAGAATAAAAAAATAAGATGATGACAGGTGAGAATGTGAGAGAAGGGACAGAGGATAGAGAGAATATAAGAAATGTTAATAGCAGCTTATCACCTCCGGTGGCCAGGGATAAAATGCTGAAAATGCAGTATCCTTTGCCCTTTTACATAGTTATTGTTGTCCATGTCCCCCCTGCCTCCTGAGTATGCTGAAACTGACAGCACATCACAGGGGCAGGCAGAAGGTGGAGGAAAGTGAGGAGTCTGCACTTGACATAGAACTTGCAGTTGTGTAAGAGTCTTTGAGGGTTAGTATATCCAGCTGTGACTGGAGAAAACTGATGGGCCGGGCTACTATACTACCAAAAACTAACATCCTATGGGCAGAAAAAGAATACAAAGAAAGAACTTTTTTCCGATGCCCTTCTGTGAGGCCCCATCATGAGTGAGGCCTTAGGCGGTTGCTTATTTGCTCTAACACTAGGGCTGCCTATGCATATTATTCTAAGGCTAATCTTTGCTCTGGATACATCATTGTGTCTAGAGTGTATTTACTATTTAATATCCCTTTATGTTTAAAAATATAATTATTACATTTTAAGGATGAATCATGAAACATAAATAACAATATCTGTTCCTGTTATGACCTTTGTAAGGAGGTAGCCTAGAGGTCAAATTTACAAATTAAACAAAGATGGATTGTCATAACCTTCAAGATAATACAGATCTAGTGGTCACACATTGTATAAGTTCATATATACGGCATCACCTTAAATGAAACAGCAACAAAGTCCAATAATCTTCAGGAGCTGTTGATGTTGGTTCCATCTGTATCGCTCCTGTGTTAAGCTTAATGTATAGCAAGACTGCCCCTTCTGGTCATCAGTTTCATTCTCATTTTCTATTTTAACTTATTTCAACATATCCATGGGTACTAAAATTATAGAGATACAATGAAAGGGGGGGAGGGGGTGAAGGGGAGATTATGGTTAGATGAAGAATCTATATTGGGAGGAGTGACAACACAGTCTATCTAAACTATTTATTCATCTGATAATCTTAAGTTGTGCTTTCACGATAGACAGCCAGTCCAGGACCTCGAAGGGTTTGTATAATTACATTGTCTGTCTACCTATCTAGTAAAACCATATCGTGTGGACTACCTCTTTGTTATCTAGTATTCCTGAGGCTAAGTCATACATAGTGTATGTGTTTTGTATTTTGTTGTATATTTCTGTCCAAGTGGGGGTACCAGTCTTCAAATATCTAGCTATACATGTCCTAGTATATAGTAGAAAAAGCTGATAAATGTGTTGATATATTTGTTATAGGTGTTTATATGTTCATGTAGAAGGGCCTGTTGTATCATAAGGTTGAGTTTTTCCTCCAGAACCTGACTGAGAAAGGACGACAGCTGTCCCCATATCGTTTTGACTTCTCTGCAGTCCCACCACATGTGTCTATATGTTCCTAGTTGTCCACAACCTCTATAACACAGTCTGCTTCCTTGTGGGTGCATATGTGCCATTCTCATGGGTCTCAAGTACCATCTAAAGATGGTCTTAGTAACGTTTTCTCTAAGGATCATGCTCAGAAGACCCTTGTCAGCTCTCTGAAACAATCTCTCCCAATCCACCACTTCTTTATTTATGTGTAATTCTTTTTCCCATGCTAGCATAATATAGGTTTTGATGGTACCCTGAGAGGATTGTATGGCCATGTAGAGGATGGAGATAGTATGTCTAGTGCGTTCTTTGGATTTGCATAGAGTTTCTATGACTGTAGGGGTGTCGTTCCGGGTTTTTTTCAAGTAAGTCTGTATAGCAGAATTCACCTCAAGGTACATATACCAATGCAATTGTAATGGGTCTAGTTTTGTCTGTAGCTGTTTATATGATAATGTTGCCCTGCCTATCACATAGTCTGCTACCCTGTATAAACCCTCATTCTCCCATTTCCTAATTTGGGACCATAAGTCGCTAGGTAGTATGTATCGAATCGGGATGAACATAGAGTGTTGTGGTAGGAGATGGTTTTTAGTTCTTGTTTTCCTCCAAGTCGCTATCGTGAGATCTGCAGTAAAAGGCCCGGGGGACTCCCTATTAAATTGTGAGTTCCCTGATCCCAGATAATTGAGTCTGTCTCACCCCATCCACCCAATTCTGCTTCAAGGTATGGCCATATGATATCTGTGGATCTCTTTAGAAGTAAGGTATCTTGGGCTAGTCTGGACGCGTTATAGTAGTCCATTAAATTTGGTGCTCCCAATGTCCTGTGTCTGCTCAGTATCACTTTGATATTCTGGCTGTTTTGTTATCTCTTATGAAGGCTAGTATGTCGGTCTGTAATGTTTCTATTTCTGCCCTGACAATTTTGATAGTTAAAGCCCGAAACAGGTACAGGATCCGTGGGAGGACATTCATTTTCACTGTGGCCACTCTACCTAGCCAGGAGAAGTTATAACCTCTACACTTTGACAGGTCTTGTCTTATTTGTCTGAATAGTGGGGTATAATTAAATTTGTACAGTTGCTGGATGTGAATTGGGAGGTGAATTCCCAAATATTTTAATTTATGTTTCTTCCATCTGAAGTTAAAGTTTGTTTCTAATAATATCTGAGTCTGGTCGGGAAGTGCAATGGGTAGGGCTTCACATTTTTCTGCGTTTATCTTGAATCCTGATATTGTTGAGAAGGTTTCTAGAGTGTCATAAAGGTTAGGTAATGATATAAGTGGGTTAGTGATAGTCAGTAAGATGTCGTCCACAAAGAGAGCTAATTTATATTCTGATGTACCTACCTTGGCCCCGCTATGTCTGGGTGCGAGCGGATCTTAAATGCAAGCAGCTCTATACAAAGGGCGAAGAGCAAGGGCGAAAGAGGGCAACCCTGTCTAGTACCATTACGGATTGGGAAGGTTTTCAATTTGTAGCCTGCTGGGGCTACTTGGGCCCCTGGGAAAGAATATATAGCCCACAGGGCTTTTATAATGGAACCTCTGAACCTCATCTTATGCAGAGTTAGAAACATATATTCCCAATAGATTCTATCAAACGCCTTCTCAGCATCCAAGGAGAGGAGCAGAGAAGACGTTTGCGTTTTTCCCAGAGTCTGAATTAAGTTAGTTATCCTTCGTATATTATCTGGGGCTTCCCTACCTTTGATGAAACCCACCTGGTCCGGATGAACCAGGTAGGGAAGAATCATTTTAAGTCGATTTGCTATTATTTTCGTAAAAAATTTGAGATCCTGGTTAATCAGGGATATTGGGCAGTAGTTTTGGCATTTTTTATGATCTCTAGCTGGCTTAGGTATTACTACTTTCTTTGCATTCAGTAGTTCTGGTGAGACAGGGCTGCCCTCTATTATGTAGTTGCAGCATTTGGTAAGGTAGGGGACCAATGTAGCTTTAAATAATTTATAATATTCGCCTGGGAATCCTTCCGGACCCGCTGCTTTACCTGGGTTGAGGTCCTTGATGGCCCCCAACACTAGGTTGAAAATAGGAGCATTCAGAACATCCCCCCTTAGAAATAGTTTGTAGTGGGGTATGGGCAAAAAAGGTAGAAGTAAGGGTCACTGTCTCTATGTTGTGGTCAACCTTCTTCCCATCATATAATTTGCTGTAATAGGTCACAAAAGTGTCCACAATCTCTTGCGGGTGTGAAGTCGTAGTGTTATGTGTTGTTTCAATTAAAGGGATCGCTGATGCTCTGCATCGTTCCCTTATCTTGAAAGCCATATATTTATCTGGTTTATTCACAAATATTAAGTACTGTGATTTCAGTTTTTGGGTGGCCCTGGTTGCCTGTGAATTAAGAAGGGTAGCCAAGCAGCTTTTTTAGTGTGGAGGGCATGCAGGGTAGCCCTCCTATTGGTGAGTTTATGTTGCCTTTCTAGAGATTCAATTTCTTTGTAAAGTTGAGTCCCCCTCAGTACCACCTTGTGAGCTGCCCATTAATTTATTAGGTTAGTTGTGGTGTCCGTATTTATGTGCCAGTATTCTGTCAATAATTTGAGTGTGTCATCATGTTTTGGGGGATTTTTGAGATATGTGGGGTCATAGGTCCAAGATCTGCTTCTGATCCCAGAGACCATCCAACTGAAGGGTAATAATTGAGTGGTCTGACCACACACAAGTGTGAATTTGAGAGCTTTGCAATAGGGGTTGTAGTATCTGGCTAGTATATATAATAGTCCAATCTTATATAGGACTTGTGTGCTGCCGATTAGAATGAAGTATCAGATGTAGAGCTGTAAAGAGTATGCCATGTTTCAATCAGGGAGTGAGGCAAAAGGGAATCTTGTATTGATTTAACTATGCAAATATGTCGTAGGTGTTTACTGGCCAGAGGTTTATTATTAGGCCAGCTGAGAAGAGTCATAGTGACGTTGAAATCACCTGCTAAAATAATTTTGGTTTGTGACCATTGTGTAAGTAACTGTGATATATGTCTGAAAAAGTTGTGTTGGCACTTCTAAATGTAAGGTCTTTCAGATCTCTGGAATGTCCTCTGGGTCTTTGACAGTGATTGTCTTAGAGTCCTTCATTATAGCCAGGGCAAACGGGAACCCCCATTTATACTGTATCTGGTGTTTCCTAAGCAGTGTTGTTAGAGGGCGTAGTGTTCATCTTCTCTGTAGGATCCAAAGACAAAGGTCCTGGTAGAATTGGACCACGTTGCCTTGAAATTTGAATGTGGGGTTATTTCTGGCGGCCTGTAGGATCTTTTCTTTGTCAGGATAAAAAGTTAACTTAATCACAATGTATCTAGGGGGGAGAATGCTTTTTTGGTTAAGCTTTTAGGACTCTGTGTGCTCTTTCTAAATGGAAGATGTAGTCAGCTGGGGTGTTTGTAATTTGGGTGAAAAGTCGAGTTATATATGCAGGGATGTCTTTGGCAGTCACCTCTTCTGGTACCCCTTTAAGCCTGATGTATTTCCTTCAGCTTCTATTTTCTAGGTCCTCCATTTTATCCTGGAAGTCTTCCAGAATTTGTTGTTGTGAGGAGACCATTTGTGAAACTTCATCCAGCTGCTCTACCATTGAATCTTTCTGGTCTTCTAATGTTTTGATTCTGTTACCCATATCCATTAAGTCAGATTTAATTTCAGATAGACTGTTAGTTACTGAGGAGTGTATGGAGTCAATATTCTCCCACAGTTTCTCAAAGTTGTCGGTTATATCTTTCTTGGATACCAAGTTTCTGGGATCAGCTTTTGTTAAGGGGCTTTTGTCTTCTATAGGTTGTAGGGAGTCACTGTCCGATTTGTCTTTAGGTAATTTACTGGTCTGAGAGGGTTTGAAGAATGCGGACATGGCTGCATGTTTTATTGTTTTGTCGCCCTTTGTTGATCTTATAGAGGCCATCACTAAGATGGTAAGGCCTGGAGTTATCTATGTTTGACCCTGGGGTGGGGAATCACGTGGCTTTGTCTTGAAGCAGGTAAAAGTTAGTATTAATGGTGTGCAGGGTGTGCAACAAGGTGGTTATAAGCGACCCAGAACCTCACTCAATTTTTGTAGCTAGGCAGAAACCTCAGTCAGCAAATCCAGAATACAGATCCTATTACTGTCCCATATAGACTAGAAGGAGAGTTGTAGTTTTATATGTTATAGCTTGAGCTTACAATTAGTTCCCTCAGCATGGTGTCTTTTCCAATTACATAACTGCTTTTCTACAAAATGTTTGTCTGTAGGTAGCTAACTGCAGTGTTTTATATGCTCTACTAGCACTATTCTTTAAATTTCCTCATATAGTCCTGAGTGATTGCACTGCTGATGGTATAAAAATTGTATGCAGACACTAGGGCTTGTTTTGCCGTAT
>NC_069503.1:941550310-941575920 GCF_027579735.1 Bombina bombina
ACCCCTATCAGATCGTATATAAACTCTTAATCAGCACTAAATAGGGCTATGCTGTTATATGGCACCCTGGAATGATCAGCTAATACAAATCTCCGCTATTGTTATTTCACCAAAACGGGAGATACATATATCAGGCACGTAATAAGCATATTGAGAAAACAAATATTAAGCATATTGAGAAAACAAATCTTAAGCATATTAGAAAACCCTGTTATACACACATCATGCATGTTTTAAAAAGCATTGCAAATCAAAGTGTGTATTCAGTCCTTTTGGGATCAACGTATCCAGGGTGTGAATCCACCTGGACTCCTTCTGCAACAGCACTCTTCCCTGGTCCCCCCCCTCTTGGTAGGGGGGGTACATGGTCAATGATGACATATTTTAGGTCTTTCACTGTGTGCTTACGCTTGGCAAAATGTCTGGTGACCGGTTGTTAAGAATCACCATTGGTGATTGCAGCCCGTATGGCTGCCCTGTGATTCGCTATCCTTGTACGCAAATCGTCAGTCTTTTTTCCCACGTAGAAGCTGCCACAAATACAGTGTAGCAGATAAATTATGAAGGTAGTTGTGCATGTAACACGATGTTTAATTTTGAACTTTTTATTTGTCCAAGGATGTGTGAACTCTGTGCATTGGATTAATGCACTACAGGTGGTACATCCTAAACATTTGAAACAGCCTGCTTTCTTTCTTTGTTGTAGCCATGTAGAGCTGGTATATGCCTGTGTCATATCTGGTCTCATAAGCATGTCTCTTAGTGATTTCCCTCTGTGGTAGCTTATTCTTGGGGACCTGGTGTCATAAAGGGGTAATCCTTTGTCACTTGAGATTATCTGCCAGTGTTCATCAAGTATGTTCCTGTAAGACCTTTTGTCTGGGCTGTACTCCATAACATAAGTTAGCCTTTCCATATTTTGATTCACCTTTCTTTGGTCACTACCAGTTAGGGCTTGTTGTTGTGTCATCTCATAGGCCTGTTGGTATGCTTCCTTAATCATCCGTTCCTCATATTTTCTTTTTTTGAACTTCTGGTACATGCTCTTGAGTTGTTTTTCTTTACCCTCTACTGTAGAGTTGTTTCTCACTACTTTTCGAAACTGTGAGATTGGTAAGGCTTTTTTAGTACCTGGTGGATGACAGCTGGTATATACAACATAGAGTTCCGATCCGTTGGTTTAGAAAAAAGTTCTGTGTTTAATTTTCCAGAGTTCTTGATGATTATTAAATCTAAGAAATCGATGGAATCACAGGGGCACATCATCTTTTTTTTTTTTAATTATTTATTTATACGTGCCAACAGTGTAAAAGAAAAACACACAGCATCAAATTAAAACATATTACAAAAGTAAGACCACCTCGCAGGGTGTTAAATATTGTACAACCATGGAGAGAACAAGAAACATAAAAAAAAAAAAAAAACATACCAGGCATTTTAAGGTTTCGCATACCATCCCTTTCAATTTGGCAAAATATGGCAAATTAGGGTCTACTACATACATTATAAACCTCCATAGTATATATACTTAAATATAAGAGAACTTATCTAAATAGTATAATAAAGCTAAGAATAACAAAACAAAAAAAACCAAAAACCTGGTCTCTTCAATACATTATAACCATATACTGGATACTGAGTAAAAAAAGCGAATCTTTCAAATTTTTCTACTTTTACACTGAAGCACTTTTTATCTTAACACAAAGAATATAAAAAACAACAAAAAAAGACAAAGTAAATGCGGAAAAATAAGAAAATGTGAGAAAAGAAAAAAAAAAAAAGAGAAAAGAAAAAAAGAAAACACGAGAACATATCCCTCTCTCTCGCGAGCTCCGCTCCCCCCTCACGCCCCCACTATACTAATCTAGGGACAAAATTCATTCCGCCTCGCTTCTTAACGGTAACATGTTACATGTCTCTATAATTCCTAATCCATTCTACTGGAAATTCACCTAGTATCGCCAAATCACAGAAACACTCTGAACTAAAAAATGGGTATAATATGGATTTTTGAATGCTTTCCGCATATGTCTTAATTATCGGGAGCCATCCTAATAAGAATTTCCTTACTTCCTTTTCTTGTGCTTCTCTAAGATGAAAAGACTCATACAATATGTGCATCTGGATTTCCTTAATGAACACTGAAAAATCAGGCATTATATTAGCTTTCCAGTTTTTTTTTTTTTTTTTTGTGTAATAATACATCCTGACTGGCATAATTAAGGAAAAAAATACAGTCTGCGTCTAAGCAGATCTTTAGTTTACACTTAAATTTTAATTCACTGCAGAGTTGATTCAGTTTGATGAATCATTCATCCAAATCACATTGGGTGCCCCGCCAGATAATAAACAAATCGTCAATATATCTCCTAAACAGGATTATGTGTGGATCTTCAAACATTTCAGTGTGTTCTCTTTCAAATACCCCTAGGAAGATATTGGCGTAAGTTGGGGCTACATTTGAGCCCATTGCCATTCTAGATGTTTGCAGGTAGTAATGGTTCTCAAATTTAAAATAATTCATCCTTAGGCAGAATTCTAGCAGCTGTATTAGTGCTTCAGTGGAAGGTCCTATATAGGGGTATCTTGATAATTCCTTCCTTACTGCTTGCATTCCTTCATTGTGAGGAATCACAGTGTATAAACTGGTCACGTCTAAGGTGACCAGTATATCTGTGTCCTCGATGCCATCAATTAATTGCATTAATCTTATAAGCTCAATAGAATCCTTCAGATAAGAAGGTATCCTTTGAACCATTGGTTGCAAGACCTTGTCCAAGTAAGTGGCAATGGCTTGTAATATTGAACCCCTGGCAGACACAATGGGCCTGCCTGGTGGGTGAGTTGGATTTTTATGCACTTTTGGGAGAGTGTATAACACAGGTGTGATAGGGTATTCAACCATTAAATATGTCAACAATGTTTGTGATATCTGATCTTCCGTTCTCAACTCATCGAGATATTCATCAATCCTCTGTTTGAATCTTCAGATTGGGTTACAAGATAACCTTTCATATACAGTAGTGTCATTTAATTGTGACATTATCTCACTTCTGTAATTCACATAATCTTGAATCACCAGGGATCCCCCTTATCCGCCTCACGGATGACAATCTTGGTATTCTCCTTCAGATTTTTCAGAGCTTGTTTTTCTTATTTGGTCAACTTATTTCTGATATTCGATCTGTTGTTCCTGACAGTATCCAACATGTCTGTACTTGTTAACCTAGTATAGGTTGCTATACTGGGTTGCTGACTCCCCTTCATATTCTTTCAGTTGTTTCTGTAATTTTGATAACCAGTCCTCCTGTTGGTCATGTTCTAATTTAGTTAGATATCCACTTTCAAATTGTGTGATTTCTACCTCTAGGCTTTTTAATGAAACTCCAGTTTCCTCAATCACGAGCAACATTAAATCTTATAAGCATTTGCTCAATATGCCACACCATTTTTTACAAAACACAGGATTGTTCCTGCCTATGGTGGGCATATTTTTGATCCTAAAACCTTTCGGTATATACATTTTTTCATGATAGGCGGATAAATAACAACCATGGAGTTTAAAGTCAATCTTCCTCTTTTTTAATTTGAGGATCTGGTTATATAGGTGTAGAGGAATTTCTCGCTGGGTTTTAATCACACCGCTGTCAAATCTGATGCATGTAGCATCCTCAGCACTGAATTGAAATGTGTGTGCATATTCCCCTTCATTCTCGGTATCCATTGCTGTAGTATCCATTGTCACTATAAAGATAAGGCTGTTCTGGCTGATTTGTTTGATATCTCTCTGTTTACATAATTTATTGACTAAAGCTGAGACATAGGGGTGCATATTGTATTAGATTAATTCGTAAGGCTGTTCTGTTTCGCTAAAGATGTTTGTTTTCGACCATTGCCTAGTTAAGGTCTTGCTTTCCACTTTTGTTTTACAGTTGGCCTGTATGGGCTTCCTTAGTGCCGCCCGGCGCATGCGCAGTTGCGCTTGGGAGACGCTACCGGAAGTCACAGCGGGCAGATCTGAATATTGGTGTTCGGGTATGGGGTATTTATTGAGGTATGTGTACAGCAATTTTTTTATGTTTGACAAAGGGAGAGACCCCGAAACGTTACGCTATTAAATATCACTAAGGTGAATGTTTATAAGTCATATGAGTGCGGTCTCCATCATTGCTGCAAGATATATATATATATATATATATATATATATATATAAATGCATTAGAGCTCTTTGCAGTTAAGTACATGAAAATACATATTTATGCAATATTCATATTTAATAAAGGTTTTAACAATGCATTTACTGTAAATATTTTGCATTACAATGCATACAGCAGAATATGTTTTATGTATTTATAAATATATATATATATATATATATATATATATACTGTATGTATTTATCTATACCTATATATATATTACCAAAATACTATCAGATTTATATAGAAATATGTATTTATGAATAAATAAAACATATTCTGCGATGTGCAGAACATTGAAATGTGAACTATTTATATTTTCATGTTGGGTTAGCGCACATGAGAATATGCGATCTAGTTTGCGGGAGAGTGTGATGTTTTTTTACACTTTTGGGGGAATAGGTTATCGCGCGCACTATTGTAAGTTTGGCTTTTTGCTTGCACCGGGTTAGTGCTAACGCAATAACTTCTTACTTTTAACTCGTAATACCAGCACAAACGAACGTGCATAAAAAGCTTACTTCTAGCGCAATTAACACTATAGTGAAAGCACTAAATAGTGCTCCACTTTTAATCTAGCCCCTAGAGTTGAGCTTTGCTGATATGAATAGAGAAAGTGTTATTGCTGTGACCAAGTGTCACAGAGACAAGTAGCAGATAAATGTACCACTGTGAAATAGGTAAAGTGCATCATACTGAAGTGTGTCACAGTAAAATGAGACAGATAAACTGTGTATGAAATGGTTACTAAAAATAGAAAGACGGTACCATAAATATTACTTTCGTCATCATGTAGAAAAGTTTATTCTCCTTTTTTTTTAATGTAAGAAGCACAATAATTGCATATAATTATTAATATCAATGGACTATAGATCGGCATTTTAATATTGTAATATTGCCCAATATTAAATGAAGTAAAACATAAAAGAAATATCTGATTCCTATATATTCACTTCATTAAGTTATATGATACAAGCTTGTGAAAGCAAGTAATACACAATTTCCATATTTGCTCATGTAAAATATCAATCCCATTGATGTCTATGGGGAAAAGAAAGGTAAGTTTAAACCTTACACCCTAACCAAATCCCCAAGTCTAAACACCCCTAATCCGCTGCCCCAGACATTGTCATCAATAATAAAAGTTATAAACCCTTATTCTGCCGCTACCCGACATCGCTGACACTAATAAAAGTTATTAACCCCTATTCCACCACTCCCCGACACTAATAAAAGTTATTAACCCTTATTCCATCGCTCCTCTACATCGCCGACACTAATAAAAGTTATTTAGCCCTAATCCACGGCCATCTGACATCACTGACACCTAAGAAAACCTATTAACCCCTAAACTGCCAGCCCTCCACATCGTCAACACTATAATAAAGTTATAACCCCTATAACCCCCACATCGTAACTACTAAACTAAACCTATTAAGACCTAAACCGCCACCCCCCACATCGCAAAACACTAAATTAAACTATTAACCCCTAAACCTAACACGCCATAACTTTAACCCCTTAGTTACCAGACTACTTTTCCATTTTCTGATCGTTTAGGACCAGAGCTGTTTTTACATTTCTGCTGTGTTTGTGTTTAGCTGTAATTTTCCTTTTACTCATCTACTGTACCCACACATATTATATACCGTTTTTCTCATCATTAAATTGACTTTTTCTAAAGATACCATTATTTTTGTCATATCTTATAATTTACTATAAAACAATTATAAAATATGAAAAAACATTTTTTCTAAATTTGACCCCCAAAATCTGTTACACATCTACAACCGCCACAAAACACCCATGCTAAATAGTTTCAAAATTTTGTCCTGGGTTTAGAAATACCCAACGTTTACATGTTCTTTGCTTTTTTTTTGCAAGCTATAGGGCAATAAGTACAAGTAGCACTTTGCTATTTCCAAACCATTTTTAAAAAAAAATTAACGATAGTTACGTTGTAACACTGATATCTGACAGGAATCCCTGAATATCCCTTGACATGTATATATTTTTATTTAGTAGACAACCCAAAGTATTGATCTAAGCCATTTTGGTATATTTCATGCCATCATTTCACTGCCAAACGTGATCAAATAAAAAAATAAATAAAAAATTTTCACAAACGTTTTCACAAACTTTAGGTTTCTCACTGAAATTATTTACAAACAGCTTGTGCAATTATGGCACAAATGGTTGAAAATGCTTCTCTGGGATCCCCTTTGTTCAGAAATAGCAGCCTTATATGGCTTTGGCATTGCTTTCTGGTAATTAGAAGGCCGCTAAATGCTGCTGCGCACCACACTTGTATTATGCCCGCAGTAAAGGGGTTAATTAGGTAGCTTGTATAGAGCTTGTAGGGTTAATTTTAGCTTTAATGTAGAGATCAACCTCCCACCTGACACATCCTACCCCCTGATCCCTCCCAAACAGCTTTCTTCCCTCCCCAACCCCACAATTGTCCCCGCCATCTTCAGTACTGGCAGAAAGTTTTTAAAATGTTTATATTGATTCTGCAGTGTTGGATCCCCCCTCTACCTACTTGCCTCCATCTTGGGTACTGCCAGCTGTCTGCCAGTTAAAATTTTTATATTCAAAATAAAGTATTTTCTGTAGTTTAGCTTCACCCCCTCAATACCCTACCCACTATCCCCCCAGATCCCTTGGCCAATATTTTATTATTCCCCCTCCCTCTCCCTCCTTTATATCCATTAATGATCTTATCTATGTAAATGTAGCATACGCATGCACGCCCCCCACGTCCACCCCGCCGCAGTCGCGAGTCAACACGCACACATCGGTGTGCACAGGAACCGAATCCAACCATTGATGGGCCACCCACCAGCCTCCCTGCTGCTGCTTCCACCCACCAACGATCGGTACCATCAATGACCGGCAAGGAGGGACACAGAGTGGCCCTTTCTGCATCAGTGGTTTAAAAAGGGTATTGCAGTGATGCCTCAATATCGAGGCATCACTACAATACTCTGGAAGTGACTGGAAGCGATCACGATCACTTCCAGCGCTTCAAACCCCAGAGGACGTGCCAGGCATGTCCATGGTCGTTAAGGGTAGATTTTTGTAGGACACGCCTGACTCGTCCTCGGTCGTTAAGGGGTTAAATTAAAATTACAATATAACTATCTTTAAAAAAATAAAAACTTGAAACCTGTGAAATAAAAATAAAATGAAGTTTAAACTATAAATTAACCTAACATAAATATTCTAATAAAATGAAAAAAAACTACCAATTAAAAAATCTAAATTAAAAATTTAAAAAAGCAAACACTACGAAAAATAAATAAATCTAACATTGCAAAAAAATAATAAACACTAAATTACGAAAAATAAAAAACTATAAGATTACAGAAAATAATAAACGAAATGTTCAAATCATGCAATAGGATTTCAGTAGCTCTCATCCTATTGGCTGTTTTGAACAGCCAATAGGATTTCAGAAGCTCTCATCCTATTGGCTGATTTAAATTTGAAGAATCAAATCAGCCATCATTTTGAAACAGCTACCTTGCATTCAACTTCAGTGTACAGAGGTGACCGTATGAAGAGAACGCTCCACGCAGGATGTCTTCGCCGTCCATGATAGCTCCACTCCATGTCTCCAGGATGAAGAAATAAGACGTCCATGAGATGAATGAAGGTGCCGCCGCCTGGATGAAGACTTCTCGCCGCCTGGATGAAGATGGATGTCCAGACTTCAGGAACCGTGAGTAGATTTTAGGGGGTTAGTGTTAGTTTTTTTTTGGGGTGTTTTATTTTTAGATTAGGGTTTTTTGGGCAGTGTAAAAGAGCTGAATGCCCTTTTAAGGGCAATTCCCATACAAATTCCCCTTTAGGGGCAATGGGTAGTTTAGGATTTTTTTAGACTTAGGTTTTTTATTTTAGGGGGTTGGTTTGGTGGTTTTACTGTTGAGGGGACTTTGTATTTTTTTTTAGGCAAAATGCAAGGGCTATTGGTAGTTTATTGTAGGATAGGGTTTTTTGTGGGGGGAGCTTTTTATTTTTATAGGGCTATTATATTAGGTGTAATTGTTTTTATTTTTGATAATTTCGTTTATGATTTTTTGTAATATTAGAGTTTTTATTTTTTGTAATTTAGTCTATTATTTTTTTGTAATTTTAGATTTTTTATTTTTCTTTGTAGTATTAGGATTTTTTAAATTTGTCATTTAGAATTTTTGATTGGCATATTTTTTATTTTATTTGAATAGTAATGTTAGGTTAATTTATAGTTTAAACTTAGTTTTTTTTATTTTACAGGTAAGTTTTTATTTATTTTAAGATAGTTATATTGTAATTTTAATTTAAAGTTGGTTGGGTGTTAGGTTTAGGGGTTATGTTAGTGTACTTTGTAACATTTTAGTTATGAGTTTTGTGAAACCCATAATTACTGGTCTCAGATGGCGGTATGGATCGTGTCGGTATAGGCTATAATGCAAGCATTTTAGCCAGACCTCACAACCTGTAATACGGCACTATGAAAAATCCTGCGCTTAAACGTAATTTTTTTGAGTGCGCAATGGACGTTGCGTTACAGACTAAAATGCTTGCGGTATAGCTATACCGCCACGACACGGAATATGCATTCCCGGCCATTCCACGCACAATGGCCAGTATAGCTGTACCGCAAAACTCATAATCTAGCCGTTAGTGAGTGTTTGTGCTATTTTTATTTACACTTGTGTCAGGTGCCTAACACCTGATATCTCACACATCAAATGAGAACTACAAACAACATGGAAAAACAATACTCACAATCACAACACTTAGGAAAACAGTTTTAGTAAATTTATTTAATTGCCAAATATTCAAATGCCTGTTTTGTTATGGTAAAGTAGTCTCTGTGGATAGAATAAAAGTATCACCAGGGTCTGGCAATTGCTGTTCCGCTGTGTTCTAGAGTCATGGTCAGCATTTTTCACATACACCTCGACACAGCATGCAGAATTCATTAAGATGCTATTGCCTCTGTAGAGTATCTTGTCTTGTGGTTGTGTGTTGATATTTCAAAGCTGATCGTTTTTATTTATGATTTATTTCTCTTTAACTGTTTTCCAAATTTTTTTTATTTGTGGACTGTTTTAGAGGGGGAGTCTTTTTAGTAGTTTGTTCTATAAGGTTTTGAAGGTGTGACCTATGCACCGAGAGCCAAATGGTTACAAGATAAATGTGACTTCATTAATAATAATAAAGAGTAAATCACAATCCGTGGGTATAAGTCATTATAATTCCCCAAGTTTTTCCATGAGATACTAGTTTCACTTTTAGGTTTTATGGAATCTTGGTAAATGGTTTTACCACAAAGCAATGTCCACCACTAAAGGGTAGGAAAGTCTATTACTTAGCTAGAAAGCTGAGCAAAGAGAAGAGTAGAGAAGATCATTTACATCAAGCTCAGTTTGTATTACCTTTAACTTTAGGTGCATGTAAAGGTCTATAGGACATTGTAAAATAAGTTTAAAAAAAGCAGTTCCGATCATCACACTGTAAGCACAACTTAAAAAAAATATGAAAAGTTAATATTTTAGTTTTCATATTTTTCTGTTTTATTTCTTTTTCTGTTGACTAACTTCTGCCATTAATAAAACTAAATTGCAATTGCAGTGAAGGTTTTGTATGTGATTATATTTGGTCTCTGCAAATCTTCCAAAAAGTTATAAATAATACTGTAAAATAATAAAATAGAGTGTAATGCTTATTAAAGAGCTTCTGACTGTAGCCATTATAACAACTGTCATATGCACTGGTTACCTTCACTGCACCCTCTTTCCTTTTCAGTAAAGTCTAATTAACCCAGCCCCATCTATAACCCTATCAATATGTACATCCTTGGCCCCATTCAGAATACCAGCCCTACTAGCAATCTGGTCCCCTTGTAAAACACCCACATGCAACCACCTCTAATACACAAGGTACACCCTACATGAAAACCCAATGTAACAACTCAAAGTTAAACAATTGTGTATTGTAATTATATTTCATAAATTGGTTACAGCTTTGTCTATCATTTTAAAAAAAATAAAAAAATTATGTACTATTCTTCCTCACAGTAGAGTTGGGGCCTAGTCAGCATTATATCATATACATATTTTTAAATCATCCTAATTGGTTAAAAACATAACCAATTAGAATTGTGGTGTAAGAACTCACTGCTAGAGCTGAACCCTCAGACTTCGGAATAGTTAAATACTTACAATATTTTGATTGCATTCAAATCCCAGTTGATAGTGACAGCCAGGTATATTATCAGCAAAATTGTTGTATATGTAAAATGATCATCACAATATTTGCTCTGAGTTAACATTTTACCAAGACAATTTACAGGGGCATAATGTTTTCTCAATATTAGATACTAATTTACATTGTGAAAATAATATGACTGAGCTTTTCTTTTAGCATTCATATTATGCCAGGAACAGGTGTGTTGATCTTGGAGAAATGATGCTTTTGTGCTTTTTCTTTACTTCACACATATGCCAATTAGGTCAGAATGAAATAAATTACAAATGAAATAATATTAATCTGCAAATCTCATCAGAAACCAAACATCAGTTATGTAATAGCCACTAAACATCATAACTAAAATATGCCAAAAGTGACTTCTATAATTTCTCTCATATATTTGTCATATTATTATTGTTGTTGACATAAATGACATACTGAATACTCATATGGAATATATTAAATTTATCCAGAGACTATAATCACACATACATGTGTGTAAGGCTTGGAAGAGTGTGAAGCCTGCAAATATGATCAGTTAGTAAATGTTTCCTTTAAAGCCAAGTAACTTGTTTCATTAAATAATTTCTCATCAGAAATAGATTGTTTACTGGCTCCAAGACAAATTATTAATTGTACAATGTCATGTTTACAGATTCATAAACCAATTGTATCTCTCTTTCTTTGGGGATTGACTCAAAAGCTTTCAAAAGGTTCTTCCATTTTTGCAGAGTAACTTCAAATGTGTTGCTTGTTTAGATTAAAACATTACAGTTGATGCCCAATGGGAAGTAAAATACACTACAGAAGTCGTAAATTTTATAAAACAATAAACTGCCTGTTTTAATCTTTCAGTTTCAAACAGTTTATTTGTTAATTATGCATGCAATACTTGGGCTAGGTTAAGTTGAGCGTAGATTATCCCGCAAAATCGATATCTACACTCAACTTAGTAATACCAGCGCACTATAGGCAATGGGAGCCTCGTTCTCGTGCTGTCAGACATGGCCTGAGAACTACCGCAGCAAAAGGGGCAGCAAATTTAAATATATATGTAAATGATTATATACATATATATTAATGTGTTAATAGTTGTATATACACATATTAACACATAAATATATATGTATAAAACATATATATATAGATATATGTATATATATATATATATATATATATATATATATACACTGTATATATTTAGAGGGAACACACAGTTCCCCTAGACCACAATGTAAAGGCACTTTTCAGTGATGTTTTTTTCCAAACACAGCCGCCAACCTTAGCCCCCAATACCTGCCAAGTGCAGATATTTATTTATTTTTTAAAAAGATGCATATTTTTTTTAATGTTTAAAAGGCACTACACATTTTTTGGGGGAGGCAGTTGAGGCACATTTAAAAAATTACCCAGAGGTCTGACTTCTGGTTAATTTTTTGAGCGCTAATTGCTACACTTGTAGTTGCTGGTTATTTATTGCACACCCGTAAACAGGCGAATTTGCCCGTTTACGGGCGCATGATAAATTAGAGCTCGACTTGTAGTATATTTGGGAAAATAGCTATGAATGCAATAATGTATTTAAAGTAGAAATGGGAATTGGTATTACCTTTACACCAAATCAGTGTTATTAAGAAGGGATCATCAATCTAGTGGCGAAATTAGCTAAAGAAGGACAAAATGGTAAAATCTTGTGAAGTGATTTTAGTCACCACAAAGGCTGAATAAGAATAAAGTAATAATAATGATAATTATAATAATAATAATGTTTTCATTGCGCTTGTTCAGCCATCCAATTTATGAATATGGGGTTTAAAGGTAAAGCTAAGTTTTAGATTCTAGTGAATACTCCATTGATGATAAGGAAAAGAAAAACAGAAAAAGCTTATGCTAAGATAAGATAAGAAAAATAGGCAATATTTGGGATATTCAGGGAAGTAAATGTTTAGAAATACAAAACAAGCAAAATTAAAGAAATAATAATACATAGACAAAATGACTTACAGACAGGGAGACATTCCTTCTTGTGCTTATTTACACTTACTATAGGTTAGAAAATGGAGGCACAAAAATAGGTACAGCAATCTTTGTACCTCACTGCATTAGAACCCAGCAATAAACCCCTTCCACAGCAATACATTACCTTAATTCTAATGTCTATCTGTGATAAAGGAGCATAAATACTGGGCTGCTGGGCAGATCAGCAGAGGTTTCAGGGTAGATTTATCAAATGTCGTGCGGACATGATCCACTGTAGCGGATCATGTCCTCCCCACATTGATAAATGCAGACAGCATACGTTGTCAGCATTTATCATTGCACAAGTATTTCTGGTGAAATGCTTGTGCAATGCCGCCGCCTGCCCAATCGCAGCCAATCAGCTGCTATCAGGGGGTGTCAATGATTGCTGTCTGCCACCTCAGAGGTGGCGAACGAGTTAAGGAGCAGTGGTCTTACGGCCGCTGCTTCTTAACTTAAGTTTCAGACGGACCGGAAACTTCAGGGGTAGATTGCAGCATCTGCTGTTTATAAATATACCCCTTTATGTCACAGCAGGCTCCATACTGGATTAATGATTGGGTTCATGTTGCCTTACTTGACTTTATCCCTTACTACTTGACTGCTAACTATTTGTCTGTTTATATGAAGTTTGTTCTAAAGGTGCTGTAAGTAGAGCAGTGACAGTACATCAACAGTTTTACAACATTTGGGCTGAATAACAATTCCCCTGCAAAAATAGTGGTGGAACTGTGTTCCCAAGCGTTCCCACTCAATTTGACCCCTGTTTACTGGCGTACCAAAATCAGTGCTATGGTATTTAATTTTGGCACTAACATTACAAAATTATGAAGATAATATGGCATCTATTTATCAAGCTGTCAACTTACTTGCATTCGACGGCACCAATATGCTCGCCTACGTTCGCCTAACCTCGCTGCCGCGGACCTGAATACATTCTCCAAAATTATCAAAAAAGCTGTAAAAAAGCCGTGCACCAAGTACGGTGCGATGAGCAGCGGACTTTGTTAACTAACAGTCATCGATCTCGCTGCTCTTCGGGTTTTTTACAGCTTTATTGTTACCCTGTCACTAAACACCCACACTATACTATACTCTTTTACCCCCTATCCCGCTGCTCCCGGACCCCGCCGCAACTCTAATAAATGTATTAACCCATAAACCGCCGCTCACGGATCCCGCCGCAACTAAATAAAGTGTTTAACCCCTAAACCGCCGCTCCCGGAGCCCACCGCCACCTACATTATACTTATTAACCCCTAATCTGCCGCCCCCTACCCTGCCGCCATCTACATTATATTTATTAACCCCTAATCTGCCCCCCCTACACCGCCGCCACCTACATTACATTTATTAACCCCTAATCTGCCTCCCCCTACACCGCCACCACCTACATTATATTTATTAACCCCTAATCTGCCCCCCCTACACCGCCGCCACCTACATTACATTTATTAACCCCTAATCTGCCTCCCCCTACACCGCCACCACCTACATTATATTTATTAACCCCTTATCTGCCCCCCATACACCGCCGCCACTATATTAAATTTATTAACCCCTAATCTGCCCCCCCTACACTGCCGCCACTATATTAAATTTATTAACCCCTAAACCTAAGTCTAACCCTAACCCTAACACCCCCTAACTTAAATATAATTTAAATAAATCTAAATAAATATTCCTAGCATTAAATAATTCTAGTGAATACTCCATTGATGATAAGGAAAAGAAAAACAGAAAAAGCTTATGCTAAGATAAGATAAGAAAAATAGGCAATATTTTGGGATATTTAGGGAAGTAAATGTTTAGAAATACAAAACAAGCAAAATTAAAAAAATAATAATACATAGACAAAAGGACTTACAGACAGGGAGACGTTCCTTCTTGTGCTTATTACACTTACTATAGGTTAGAAAATGGAGGCACAAAAATAGGTGTAGCAATCTTTGTACCTCACTGCATTAGAACCCAGCAATAAACCGCTTCCACAGCAATACATTACCTTAATCCTAATGTCTATCTATAAAAAAGGAGCATAAATACTAGGCTGCTGGGCAGATCAGCAGAGGTTTCAGGGTAGATTTATCAAATTACATTTATTAACCCCTAATCTGCCTCCCCCTACACCGCCACCACCTACATTATATTTATCAACCCCTTATCTGCCCCCCATACACCGCCGCCACTATATTAAATTTATTAACCCCTAATCTGCCCCCCCTACACCGCCGCCACTATATTAAATTTATTAACCCCTAAAACTAAGTGTAACCCTAACCCTAACACCCCCTAACTTAAATATAATTTAAATAAATCTAAATAAATATTACTAGCATTAAATAAATTATTCCTATTTAAAACTAAATACTTACCTGTAAAATAAACCCTAAGCTAGCTACAATAGGATTGAGCTTGCATTCTATTGGCTGTTCCAATCAGCCAATAGAATGAAAGCTCAATCCTATTGGCTGATTGGATCAGCCAATAGGATTGAAGTTCAATCCTATTGGCTGAGTGCATCAACCAATAGAATTTTTCCTACCTTAATTCCGATTGGCTGAAGGGACACCATCTTGGATGATGTCACTTAAAGGACCCGTCATTGTTCAAGAAGACTCCGGATGAAGAGGATGCTCCGCGTCGGATGTCTTGAAGATGGACCCGCTCCGCACCAGATGGATGAAGATAGAAGATGCCGTCTGGATGAAGACTTCTGCCCGTCTGGAGGACCTCTTCTGCCCGGCTTGGATGAAGACTTCTGCCCGTCTGGAGGACCACTTCGCCCGGCTTCATTGAGGACTTCGGCCCAGTTGGGTGAAGACGTCTCACGGTAGGGTGATCTTCAAGGGGATAGTGTTAGGTTTTTTTAAGGGGGGATTGTGTGGGTTTTAGAGTAGGGTTGGTTGTGTGGGTGGTGGGTTTTAATGTTGGGGGGGTTTGTAAATTTTCTTTACAGGTAAAAGAGCTGATTACTTTGGGGCAATGCCCTGCAAAAGGCCCTTTTAAGGGCTATTTGTAATTTAGTGTAGGGTAGGGCTTTTTTATTTTGGGGGGGCTTTTTTATTTTGTTAGGGGAATTAGATAAGGTGTAATTAGTTTAAAAATCTTGTAATTTTTTTATTATTTTCTGTAATTTAGTGGGGGTTTTTTTGTACTTTAGATAATTTTATTTAATTTTATTTAATTGTAGTTAATATAGGAAATTAATTTAATTATAGTGTAGTGTTAGATGTAATTGTAACTTAAGTTAGGTTTTATTTTACAGGTAACTTTGTATTTATTTTAGCTAGGTAGTTATTAAATAGTTAATAACTATTTAGTAACTATTCTACCTAGTTAAAATAAATACAAACTTGCCTGTAAAATAAAAATAAACCCTAAGATAGCTACAATGTAACTATTAGTTATATTGTAGCTATCTTAGGGTTTATTTTATAGGTAAGTATTTAGTTTAAATAGGAATAATTTATTTAATGCTATGAATATTTATTTAGATTTATTTAAATTATATTTGTTAGGGGGTGTTAGGGTTAGGGTTAGACTTAGGATTAGGGGTTAATAAATGTAATAGAGTGACGGCGGTGTGGGGGGGGCAGATTAGGGGTTAATACATTTAATATAGTAGTGGCGGTGTATGGGGGGCAGATTAGGGGTTAATAAATATAATGTAGGTGGCTGCGGTGTAGGGGGAGGCAGATTTGGGGTTAATAAATATAATGTAGGTGGCGGCGGTGTAGGGGGAGGCAGATTAGGGGTTAATAAATATAATGTAAGTGGCAGTGGGCTCCGGGAGCGAGGGTTTAGGGGTTAATAAGTTTATTAGAGTGGCGGTGGGCTCTGGGAGCGGCAGTTTAGGGGTTAATAAGTATAATGTAGGTGGCGCCGGTGTAGGGGGGGGCAGATTAGGGGTGTTTAGACTCGGGGTACATGTTAGGGTGTTAGGTGTAAATGTTCCCATAGGAATCAATGGGATATTGGGCAGCAGCGAACATGAGATTTCGCTGCTTTCAGACTCCCATTGATTCCTATGGCATCCACCGCCTCCAGGGCGGCGGATTGAAAACCTGGTACGCTGGGCCGGAATAGTGCCGAGCGTACCTGGTAGAATTTTGCTAACTAGCAAAAGTAGTCAGATTGTGCCGAACTTGCATTCGGAACATCTGTAATGACGTAAGCATCGATCTGTGTCGGACTGAGTCTGGCGGATCGTATGTTACTTCACAAAATTCTACTTTTGCTGGTCTGTAGGGTTTGATAACTTAGGGGAATCAGGCTTGCCACAAATATGTTGCGGAATTCCAGGGTATTTGCGGTTGACGGCTTGATTAATAGATGCATATGTGTGAAATATACGTATTTGCATTAGTACTGAAGTCTTAAAAGGAATAAAGTATATGTGCCATTACAGTTAAATAAAATGATTTTAAATAAATGGTGAATATGATGCAGAAATGAAAATAGAAATCTACCAGAATAATCTGCCATCACAAGAGAAAACATATATAACCAGTAAAAAATCATGGAAATCTGAGCACATTTTACTTCTTTATACTCAATTTTTTATTGAAATTTAGAAAAAATAGCACATTTTACAAGAACTCAGCATTATAAACTATAAGAAATACATAAAATATGTAAGTGCTCTTATTTTACATTCTGTGGGGTATATTTATTAAAGGTCTGTAACGTACAGGTAAGCAAATAGAATCAGTCCTATATGGATATAACCTATACCTCAAACAATACTATACTTGTTTGGTAGGGGCATAATGATGGATTCTATAACAATACATGAAACATTGATTTAAGCACAAAGCGTATTACTCTTTTACTATTGAATGCAATATTATTACCATGACATGTCCTTAAAAGTAGAAACAGATATGTTAAAAGCCCAAGGGCTTATTTGATACTTTTCCATATTTTAGAGAAACTGCTTTTCCTTTTATCTTTAATTAGATACAGAGGGGTAGTTATCAAGCCGTCTACTTTACCTGCCTTTGCCGGTCCAATACGCCTGCCTAAGTTCGCCTCACATCGCCGCCGCAGACCTGAATACGTTTGCCTAAGTTATCAAAAAAGCTGTCAGAAAGCCGTACACCAAGTACGGGGCGATGAGCAGCGGACTGTGATAGTTATCACTAGGGTTGCACCGATACCGATACTAGTATCGGTATCGGTGCCGATACCAAGTATTTGCATGAGTACTTGTACTCGTGCAAATGCACCAATACTTAAACCGATACCTCCAATTCCTACCCATATGCCATCTTGTGGCGTTTTTCAAACTGTATGTTGCCTTTCATTTTAAGCTGGAGTGGAGACTTAACTAAAAATTGTTCACTTCTGTTCTGCCAATACAAATTGCTGTTATTTGTATTATTTTACCTCAGAGCAGTGCTTTAAAAGCTGCTACTTTACAGCTGGAAGCCTCTCATCTTGCACAATTATGCTCAAAATATACTGTACTCTGAGGAACACCCTTAGCCAGGGCTGGACTGGGAATAAAAAACAGCCCTGGAAAAATATGAAGACCAGCCCTATTTTCTGTTGAGTCAGTAGAATACAAATGCCCCATTTTTCTCAAAGGGGATTACTGGGATACTCCTTCCCCAATATTATTTTCAGAATAAATTATATGACTTTGTATTAAGTACAAGTGTCAGATTTATCAGTTATATAGGCACCCTACAACCCAATTGCATCCAGTAATCGCCCCTTTAAATTGTAGCTTTCCAGCCCCAGCTGCTGCAGCTGTTGTTTATTGTTGTTATTATTTATATATGTTATTGTAATAATGTTATTTATAAACATGTTCTATGAACTTTGTGACAACAAGCACATAAAACTGTTTTATTATTTCAAAATGTCTTTTGAGATACAGTTCATAATTATAAAGAAGTGATCTTAAATCATTAGTCTGTATTGTGCTTGGTAATGACATTAAAAAAGTATCGGTAATTGGTATTGGTGAGTATTTGAAAAAAAGTATCGGTACTTGTACTCGGTCTTAAAAAAATGGTATCGCTGCAACCCTAGTTATCACTCATCCGATCTCGCTGCTCTTCGGCTTTTTGACAGCTTTATTGATACCCCTGTCACTAAGCACTCACACTAACTACACTGTTCTACCCCCTATACCGGCGCCCCCGGAGCCCCCCGAAACTAAATAAAGTTACTAACCCCTAAACCGCTGCTCCTAGACCCTGCCGCAACTCTTATAAATGTATTAACCCCTAAACCGCCGCTCCCGGACATCGCGACAACCTATATTAAACTTATTAACCCCTATCCTGCCCCCCCTACACCGTCGCCACCTATAATAAAGTTATTAACCCCTATCCTGCTGATCCCGGACCCCGCCGCAACTAAATAAATACTTTAACCCCTAAACCGCCGCTCCCGAACCCCGCCACAACCTATATTAAACTTATTAACCCCTAATCTGCCCCCCTACACCGTCGCCACCTATAATAAATTTATTAACCCCTATCCTGCCCCCCCCAACACCGCTGCCACTGTAATAAAATTATTAACCCCTAAACCTAAGTCTAACAGTAACCCTAACACCCCCCTAACTTAAATATTAATTAAATACATGTAAATAAATTTAACTCTTATTAACTAAATGAATCCTATTTAAAACTAAATACTTACCTTTAAAATAAACCCTAATATAGCTACAATATAAATAATAATTATATTGTAGCTATTGTAGGATTTATTTTTATTTTACAGGCAACTTTGTATTTATTTTAACTAGGTACAATAGCTATTAAATAGTTATTAACTATTTAATAGCTACCTAGTTAAAATAATTACAAAATTACCTGTAAAATAAATCCTAACCTAAGTTACAATTAAACCTAACACTACACTATCATTAAATTAATTAAATTAATTACATACAAATAACTACAATTAAATACAATTAATTAAACTAACTAAAGTACAAAAAATAAAAAAAGCTAAGTTACAAAAAATAAAAAAAATAAGTTACAAACATTTAACAAATATTACAACAATTTTAAGCTACTTACACCTAATCTAAGCCCCCTAATAAAATAACAAAGCCCCCCAAAATAAAAAAATTCCCTACCCTATTCTACATTAAAAAGTAAACAGCTCTTTTGCCTTACCAGCCCTTAAAAGGGCCTTTTGTGGGGCATGCCCCAAATAAAACAGCTCTTTTGCCTGTAAAAGAAAAATACAACCCCCCCAACATTAAAACCCACCACCCACATACCCCTAATCTAATCCAAACCCCCCTTTAATAAACCTAACACTACCCCCCTGAAGATCATCCTACCTTGAGTCGTGTTCAGCCAGCCGACCGCCGATGGAACCAAAGAGGAGATCCGGAGTGGCAGAAGTCATCATCCAAGGGGCGCTGAAGAAATCTTCCATCCGATGAAGCCATCATCCAGGCGGGGATGAAGAAATCTTCCATCCGATGAAGTCATCATCCAGGCGGCGTCTTCAATCTTCATCATTCCAGAGTGGAGCGGAGCCATCTTCAGAGGAGCCTATGCGGATCCATCCTCTTCTTCCCGATGACTAACGACGAATAACAGTACCTTTAAGTGATGTTATCCAAGATGGCGTCACTCGAATTCTGATTGGCTGATAGGATTCTATCAGCCAATCGGAATTAAGGTAGAAAAACCTGGTTGGCTGACAGAATCAGCCAATCAGATTCAAGTTCAATCCGATTGGCTGAATGTTTTTATTTTGGGGGGCTTTGTTATTTTATTAGGGGGCTTCAATTAGATGTAAGTAGCTTAAAATTGTTGTAATATTTGTTAAATGTTTGTAACTTATTTTTTATATTTTTTGCAACTTAGCTTTTTTTATTTTTTGTACTTTAGTTAGTTTATTTAATTGTATTTATTTGTAGGTATTTGTATTTAATTTATTTAATTTATTTAATTATAGTGTAGTGTTAGGTTTAATTGTAACTTAGGTTAGGATTTATTTTACAGGTAATTTTGTATTTCTTTTAGCTAGGTAGTTATTAAATAGTTAATAACTATTTAATAACTATTCTAACTAGCTAAAATAAATACAAAGTTACTTGTAAAATAAATATAAATCCTAAAATAGCTACAATGTAATTATTATTTATATTGTAGCTATATTAGGGTTTATTTTACAGGTAAGTATTTAGTTTTAAATAGGAATAATTTATAAAAGTATAGTGTAGTGTTAGTTGTAATTGTAACTTAGGTTAGGATTTATTTTACAGGTAAATTTCTCTTTATTTTAACTAGGAAGCTATTAAATAGTTAATAACTATTTAATAGCTATTGTACCTAGTTAAAATAAATTGAAAGTCGCCTGTAAAATAAATATAAATCCTAAGCTAGCTACAATATAATTATTAGTTATATTGTAGCTATATTAGGGTTTATTTTATAGGTAAGTATTTAGTTTTAATTAGGATTAACATAGACCTAGATTTGGAGTTTGGCGTTAGCCGTGAAAACCAGCGTTAGAGGCTCCTAACGCTGGTTTTAGGCTACCGCCGGTATTTGGAGTCACTCAAAATAGGGTCTAACGCTAACTTTTCAGCCGTGACTTTTCCATACCGCAGATCCCCTTACGTCAATTGCGTATCCTATCTTTTCAATGGGATCTTTCTAACTCCGGTATTTAGAGTCGTTTCTGAAGTGAGCGTTAGACATCTAACGACAAAACTCCAGCCGCAGGAAAAAAGTCAGTAGTTAAGAGCTTTCTGGGCTAACGGCAGTTTATAAAGCTCTTAACTACTGTACATATACCTCGGGTGTCACCCTTTTATATGAGATCCTGAGTCATATCTCAGGTGTGGCTGGCCCACTAATAGTTGTGTTTGTCCTCTATGAGAGGGGTGTGAGTGATAATACTCTAGTATTAAGGACCCAGGTTGTGGATGTCCCCACCTGCTATTTAGAAAATCAAGATATCCTAATAAATATTTTCTTAAATACCCACGTTTATCTTATCACTAGAAAGTGCTTTGAACAGTATTAACCACTTCGGTATTTGTCAACCGAACTGTCAGTAAGTGGTTAAAAAAGGGGATAAACTATGTTATTATTATGGTGCAAATAGTACATTATAACATCAGTTCCACTCTGTAGTTTAAATAAAATAGAATTCCCCCCCTGCTGAATATACTGGGGGAATTATCTACAGCATCATCCTAAGTTAGGGTGATGTTATTGTACTGTGAGGTGGTATTTATAAGACAATATTGAACCCCTTTGTATATCGTTATACCCACTTACAAACAGGGGGTCCAGGAGTATTCCCCTACTTGTAGGGATAATAAAATCTTGGGTATTCTTGTGTTTATCTGGTATTGTAATATTCGATAATCGTATGTGGATAGCTCTATGGGTTAATTAGAGTTATTATGGGTACCAATAGTTATATTAATGGGATTCCATTCAGAGAGCTAAACATACACATTAATCCGGTACAATATCGGTTTATTTAATACTGGATGAGAATACCTGATGTAAACAGATAAATATTTCAGTGTAC
Organism: Bombina bombina; assembly: GCF_027579735.1. Lineage (NCBI taxonomy): Eukaryota > Metazoa > Chordata > Amphibia > Anura > Bombinatoridae > Bombina > Bombina bombina. Next base: position 941,572,300 of record NC_069503.1, read on the forward strand.
GGTGCTTATACTTGTGTAATTGCGCTTAGCATCTTGATGAGAACTTTTTACAATAATTTCAGGCAAATCTCTGCTGTAAAACGACAACTGCGGTATCAGAATGATTTCCTTTAATTTGTTACAAATGCACTGACCTCCGTTGTGTCAGTGCTACTAACTTTACAGCTGAGGTATCAGAATAATTCCCTTAATTAGTTACGTATGCACAGACTTCCGTTGTGTCAGTAATACTAACACACATTCCATTACATATGGTCAGATTTGCAGCGTACACCGCCAGTGATCACTGTCAATATTAACCCCCAAGTTCGGTCTGGTGTATCTCCTAGATAAATATTGTATGCTGGTTAGGAGTATTTAGCTTGTTCTGCCGATAAATTCTATGTAGTTACAATTAACAAATAGCAGAGCAGGTGTTATAGACTTGGGAATGAAAATTATTACCGTTAAACCTCCCAAGTCTTTTAAAATAAGTAGGTCACTTAATATTTTAGGCTATGGGAGGATTGGAGCCCCCTTACCATAATGTATTAATTCAAAGTACACCTATTATTTAAGGTAGCGATTTGAAAGGTGCTTGTATAAATAATTAACAAATGGTATGCGGCTTGGATATCTTCACTGCACACACTCACACACGCATATACCGTTTTAAGTTATTTTCTAATTAGACATTCATACACAAAGTCACACTGTTGTATTAGTTAAAAAGGAGAAATATTCTCCGGCTGCCCTGACATGTTTCACCACAAAAGGCTTTGTCAAAGGTGGGGCGCCCGCCGTTCTTAGAGCTTTTTATTGGCTGACAGATGGGAGGCTCTTCCCCTTCGGCTATAGTGATTGGTTCCCTTCTTCTCCTATTGTATTGGTAGGTGAAGGGGGTGTGTATCAGGTTCGCCACTTCTATCAGGTTCTATTTGATATCTTTCTTTAATTCTGAATACCCGAGTGGAATGATTATGCGAGTGACAGGGGTAAGTGAGATGGGATTCTGAGAGAGATATGAGGTTGTTAACTAACTCGATTACAGGGGTTGACATCTCCAAATTGAGCCGTTCTCACATATAGGAGACCTAACAGTAATCAGATCGTAATCAAAAATAAAAAATAGACGGAGAAAACACTTTCATGATTTATTGTATAATAATTGGTGAAAAGTGATGTTATGAAGGGAACAAGGTGTGAGACCGTTTGTGATGCGAATAGGATGTACTCCTGTTATAAATAGTGATGCCGTGTAAAGGTGAAAAATATGTGATCCATAAAGTAAAAAGAAATCTAGTGCTCCATTTGTGTGTGGAAGGAAAAAGGTGAAACACTTTATCAAATAAAGTATTGTTTATCCTAGTTAAGTTCTATGTCCCAAAAAAGAATTATAATTTAAATGGTGTGTTGGTAATGTGCAAACAGGTGCCCGGTTCTAATATGTCCAGGGCTATCCAAACAATTTTGTTAGTGAATGCAAACAGATCTAAATAAATCTGAACTTCTCAAACTTAGGCAACAAATAATATTACCTTGGTGGGTGTACTTACACCATAGAGTGTGTAAGAAAATTATAAGGTGCAACATTTGCATTGCTGCAAGAAAGTGAAGGAAAGGGTGGGTTTTTATCAAGTTTATGATTGGTTATATATTGTAAAAGTCAAACACTGAAAGTGGTAAATGGAACCTGTTCATTTATGGTTCCCATTTTATATTATTGAACGACCTTAAGGTCCCACTATTGTGCAGTTTCTAATAGTTAGTAAACAGTTTTATTCGGACTGTATAAGGGTTGGGATAGAATTATATTTGTTTTATTATATATCCTTTTTTAATAACTGGTACCTCTCAGGTTTTCCCTTTTTGAATCCTATTAGTATTATAACTCATTCTCACACCATGGAATGCCCTATTTGAATGTGTATAAGTGTATATATCCCAAGTTCTTGTTAATCTCTGGATTTGTTCATTTTACAGAAAACAATAATAGTTGTTTTGTTCATTTAATCCCTTTGGATACACACTGTCTAGTAGATATATCCATCTACACTCTGCTCTTTTTTCTTAATCAAGGCTCCTCAGAGGAGGAGGATCCTGATTTGTTCATCCTAAAACTATTGGAATTTGTCCTCAAATACAATTTCTTCACCTTTGCCAACCAGTTTTACCTACAAGTTCAAGGGACGGCGATGGGCACGGCCCGTGCCCCTACCTACGCCAACCTGTTCTTAGGTTTCTGGGAGAAACATGTGGTATTCAATGATATTCATTCTACCGAAACGGATAAAATACCTTTCTGGATTCGGTACATAGATGACATTCTGTTTATGTGGGAAGGAAGTAAGGAAGAACTAGAGATTTTCCTTCATAATCTCAATCAGAATGATCTAAACATCAAGTTAACATATACGATGAGCCAAAAAGAGATAGATTTCCTAGATCTTACAATTTTTAAAGATCAGGAAGGACGAATACAAACCAATCTCTACAGAAAAGAAACAGCAACTAACAGCATATTACATAACAGCAGCTCCCACACCCCCGGAACCACCAAATCATTACCGGTTGGGGAATTTCTAAGGATAAGAAGAAATTGTAGCAATATACATCTTTTCAATGAACAAGCCAGACTTCTAGAGCAACGATTAGAGGACAGAGGATATAGCAAAAGAAATATCAAAAGAGCCAAAAATAGGGCAATTCATACTAATTGAACAGAATTGCTACACAAAAAGACCAAGAGGAAAGATGAACAAACCAGATTAATTTTAACATACAATCCACAAGTGCAAGCAATAAATGACATACTGAACAAGCACTGGCATATCCTTACTTTAGACCCAGATCTAAAGCCAATTGTAGGAGAACAGATACAAATAGGATACAGGAGAACCCAGAACATAAAAGACATGGTATCCCGCAGCCACTACCAAGTGGGGAAAACAAGAACTGCCATTCGGGCAGGATCTTTCTCATGCGGCACTTGCTCCTCATGCAAATATATCCGTAGAACGGATATGATTCAAGACAGGTTTGGCCACACACACAAAATCAAGAATTATATCAGCTGCACATTGGAAAATGTAATATACGTATTATCTTGCAGCTGTTCCAAGATCTATGTTGGAATGACCAGCTGACAGCTCAAAGTCAGACTACAGGAGCATGTAAGAAACATTAAAAATGCTGCAAAGGACCTTGAAGATGGAAAAACTATAACCTCAGTGGCTTTCCATTTTCTTAAACGCCATTTCTCTAACCCGAGAGAGTTAAAGTGCCAAGGAATAGAAAAGATATCCTTAGGCATTAGAGGGGGCAATATAGAACAGGCCCTGTTAAGAGCAGAGTGTAGATGGATATATCTACTAGACAGTGTGTATCCAAAGGGATTAAATGAACAAAACAACTATTATTGTTTTCTGTAAAATGAACAAATCCAGAGATTAACAAGAACTTGGGATATATACACTTATACACATTCAAATAGGGCATTCCATGGTGTGAGAATGAGTTATAATACTAATAGGATTCAAAAAGGGAAAACCTGAGAGGTACCAGTTATTAAAAAAGGATATATAATAAAACAAATATAATTCTATCCCAACCCTTATACAGTCCGAATAAAACTGTTTACTA
>NC_069503.1:942291383-942323883 GCF_027579735.1 Bombina bombina
AACCAACGATGTCCAGAAATCTGTGTAAGCCAATCGGAATTAAGGTAGAAAAATCTGATTGGCTGATTGAATCAGCCAATCAGATTCAAGTTCAATCCGATTGGCTAAACCAATCAGCCAATCGGATTGAACTTGAATCTGATTGGCTGATTCAATCAGCCAATCAGATTTTTCTACCTTAATTCAGATTGGCTGATAGAATCCTATCAGCCAATCGGAATTCGATGGACGCCATCTTGGATGACGTCATTTAAAGGTACCTCATTCCTCGTTCAGTCTTCGTGCCGGATGGATGCTCCGCGGTGGAGGAGCGAAGAAAGAAGATTGAAGATGCTGCTTTGCTTGAAGACATCGCCCGGATGGAAGAAGACTTCACTGCCGCTTGATTGAAGACATCGCCGGATGGAAGAAGACTTCACTGCCGCTTGATTGAAGACATCGCCGGATGGAAGAATACTTCACTGCCGCTTGATTGAAGACATCGCCCGGATGGAAAAAGACTTCTCTGCCGCTTGATTGGACATCGCCCGGATTGGATGAAGAGTTCTGCCTGGCTGGGTGAAGACAAGGTAGGGAGATCTTCAGGGGGGTAGTGTTAGGTTTTTTAAGGGGGGTTTGGGTGGGTTTAGAATAGGGGTATGTGGGTGGTGGGTTGTAATGTTGGGGGTGGTATTGTGTTTTTTTTTTACAGGCAAAAGAGCAGTTTTCTTTGGGGCATGCCCCGGAAAAGGCCCTTTTAAGGGCTGGTAAGGTAAAAGAGCTGTGAACTTTTTAAATTTAGAATAGGGTAGGGAAATGTTTTTATTTTGGGGGCTTTATTATTTTATTAGGGGGCTTAGAATAGGTGTAATTAGCTTAAAAATCTTGTAATTTTTTTATTTTTTGTAATTTAGTGTTTGTTTTTGTAATTTAGTTTAGTTTATTTTATTGTATTTTAGTTTAGATATTTGTAGTGTATTTAATTTATTGATAGTGTAGGTGTATTTGTAACTTAGGTTAGGATTTATTTTACAGGTAAATTGGTAATTATTTTAACTAGGTAGCTATTAAATAGTTATTAACTATTTAATAGCTATTTTACCTAGTTAAAATAAATACCAAGTTACCTGTAAAATAAATATAAACCCTAAAATAGCTACAATGTAATTATTAATTACATTGTAGCTATCTTAGGGTTTATTTTATAGGTAAGTATTTAGATTTAAATAGGAATATTTTAATTAATAATATTAATATTAATTAGATTTATTTTAATAAGAATTTAGTTAGGGATGTTAGAGTTAGATAGGGTTATTATACTTAATATATATATATATATATATAATATAATAACGATATTAACTATTAACCCTAATATAATTAGAGTTAATATAGTTAATATATATAATATAATAACTATATTAACCCTAATATAATTAGGGTTAATATAGTTAATATATCTGGCGATGGTGTAGGGGTATTAAATTAGGGGTTAATATTTTTAAAATAGATGGCGGCGGTGTAAGGGGCTCACTTTAGGGGGTAGGTAAGTTAGATGGCGGCGGGGTAGGGACTCACTTTAGGGGGTAGGTAAGGTAGATGGCGGCGGGGTAGGTGCTCACTTTAGGGGGTAGGTAAGGTAGATGGCAGCAGGTAGGTGCTCACTTTAGGGGGTAGGTAAAGTAGATGGCAGCGGTATAAGGGGCTCACATTAGGGGGTAGGTAAGGTAGATGGCAGTGGTGTAAGGGACTCATATTAGGGGGTAGGTAATGTAGATGGCGATGGTGTAGGGGGATCACATTAGGGGGTTATACTTTTAATGTAGGTGGCGGCGGGGTCCGTGTGCGGCAGTTTCGGGGTTAAATACATTATTAGGGATTGCGGCGGGGGATCGCGGTTGACAGGTAGATAGACATTGCGCATGCGTTAGGTGTTAGGTTTTATTTAGCAGGTAGTTTAGGGAGTTACGGGGCTCTAATAGACAGCGTAAGGCTTACGACTGCTGCATTTTGTGGCGAGGTGAAAATGGAGTAAGATTTCTCCATTTTCTCCACGTAAATCCTTACGCTGTATATTGGATACCAAACTGTGTTGGTTTGGTATACCTGCCTATAGCCCAAAAAACTACGGGCGAAGGCAGAAATATACGAGCGTAACTTCTAGGTTACGCCGTATATGTGATACCAAACCAGCGCAAATTTCCTCGTCGACGGCTTTTGCGGGTGACAATTTATATCGGTTCGGGCCCCTTATCGCTTGTGTGTAATGTAACATGCCACACGTAATCTGACCCAAAGTGAAGAACAGTTCAATCTCTTCGCTCACCAAAAAAAAATTACTTTTAAAGTGGGACTTTTTTTTTATGAAACAGTTAACCAGTGTTCTGAGGTTGAGCTAACCAGATGCTCGTTAATTTCCATTGTGCTCGATCGATCGTGTTTACTTTAAAAAAGCCAACGCATGCAAACAGCCGTGATAAGCCCCTTATCGCTCGCACGTAACTGTTAACGCACCACTCGTAATCTGGTCCTAAATTAACAGGTCTATGAAAATATTAAAAAAACTAATTCTTTTAAATTGGAGGAAGGGATTAGAGGAATGACTCAATCAGTCAGAGATGATATCTTAAAATATAACACTATAATATTAATAATTAAAACAAAAGTAAGAATGATTTGGAATTTCAGGTTATGGATATAAAAGCAACATTTTTCTTTCATGACTAAAATAGAGCATACCATTTTAAAAAACTTTCCAATTTACTTCTATTATCTACTTTGCATTGTTCTCTTGTTATTTTTTGTTCAAAAGCATACATAGGTAGGCTCAGGAGCAGTGAGCTAGCTGCTGATTGGTGGCTGCACATATATGCCTCTTGTTATTGGCTGTTTGATTAGCTACCTCCCAGTAATGCATTGCTGCTCCTTCAACACAATATATCATGAGAATTAAGCAAAATTGATAATAGAAGTGAATTGGAAAGCAGTTTAAAAGTGTATGTTCTATCTGAATCATGAAAGAAAAATGTTGGATTCTATATCCCTTGAAGGCAAACTTTAAAAAGAGTCTCTTTTGGATAAAGATGTTAGTTACTATGAATCTAAGAGCTCTTACTTAAAGGGACATGAAACCCAAATTTTTTCTTTCATGATTTAGAAAGAGTATGTAATTTTAAACAACTTTCTAATTTTCATCTATTATCTAATTTGCTTCATTCTCTTGATTTCCTTTGCTGAAAAGCATATCTAGATAGGCTCAGTATCTGCTGATTGGTGGCTGCACATAGATGACTTGTGTTATTGGTTCAACTATGTGCATTGCTATTTCTTCAACAAAGGATACCTAAACAATAACGCAAATTAGATAATAGAAGTAAATTGGAATTTTGTTTGAAATTGTATTCTCTATCTGAATCATGAAATAAAATTTTCGGTTTAGTGTCCCTTTAATAATTTGATCAGTATGCTTATGTATAGTACATTTTATATGAGATATACTTTCTATAACTGAAATTTTTAACTTTTAACAAAGTTTCTCTTTTGTCCAGTTTCTGCAATATAACATTTAAGCATAAAACACACAAAGAATGCAAACACCTTAGTGTTCATATCATTTTACAGCCTGCTGTTCAAATTCATTTTTATTTTTTTTAAATAATTAAAAAAAGACTTCCTTCTTCTGAAAGGACCAAAGGCAATGCTGCCTATGGCATTTCAGCTGCCCTTCAAAAGTGCATATGTACCTTATATAACTAAGATTCAAACTAGATAGATGATAGATAGAGAGATAGATAGATAGATAGATAGATAGATAGATAGATAGATAGATATGCTAATTTATTTTTTTATAAATATATTTTTGTTTGTGATGTAGCAATACAAAAAAATAAAACATATTTTGTTCATGAAAAACATTATTACACACTGACGTCTTACTGCTTTTTTATTTTTTTATTTCCTTCAGTCACAATGTATAACTTCCTCCTGCTAGAAGTGGTAATTCACTTTTCAATGGTTATTATTATTTCAAACAAATCTAGATAGTGCTTTCAAATGGCAACAAATACATTTAAGTTACTGGTTTGCAAATATGCTGACCAGTGATTCACTTGAGAATTATACATTCTGGAAATTCTTCTCTAATGTTAATTGTGTGGTCTAAAGAGCAAATATATCAAGCCATCTGTTTGAAATCTATGACAGGAAACTTTATGTGCCAACATCAATAAGAATACAGCCAGCTAAATTTTGTTAAGAATTCAGTAATCAGAGTTAGAGTATAGCTTTCAACTGCACATTATTTTACTTGAGTCATTATTTTGTAAACTTCACATTGAATCATTAAAATGTATATATATGAGAAAGAATGGAAATTGACTGAATATGAAAAGATATATTGTATTTTTCAATATTAATTTTATATCTACAATATGTAAATAACAAACACAGGATAGCTATAACTCTGGTAAATGCTGTCTGTCTGTCTGTCTATCTAACTATATATTTACTATAATCTGATTGCAGCAAATAAAAATATATATGTAAATGCTGATATACACATATTAACACATAAATATATATGTATACATATGTATACAAGCAAATACATATATTGTTACTGGGAACATAGTTCCCATTAAAGGGACGTTTTCAGTGCCACTACCAACCACTTTAACCCCAAAATAATGACTAGTGCAGTAATTTTATTATAAAATAAAGATTCTGCCATCTTTATTTTTTTAATAAGTATTTTGGGGCCATTTAGGGCAGATTTATAGATCTGCTCTCTGGTTAATTTTATAAGCACTAATTGCTACCACAAGCTTGCGGTAGCAATAACCAGCCACTTGTATAGGCTGATTAATTATTGTGCACTCACAAATGGGCATATTTGCCGCTCCACTTGTAATCTAGCCCTTTCTATTTGACTTCTATCATCAATTGTTCTTTGTTCTCTTGGTATATGGCAGCAGTTTTGTAAGAATGTTATCGACTTACAAGAACACTAGAGGGCAGCACTATTTTTTTGCCATGTAGTGCTACAGATGACTACCTAGGTATCTCTTCAACAATGTACATAATGGAAAGGAAGCAAATTTGATAATAGAAATAAATGGGAAACTTTTTTAAAATGGTATGCTCTGTCTGAATCACAAAATAAAAGTTTTGGGTTTCATATCCCTTTAAAACATCTTACTACCTCTTTCCATTCTCTGCTCAGAGCTATACATATATAGCTTGTTAAGACCTTCTTTGTAAGTTTTATTTTTTAGACCATGTACCATTTTAGTAGCCCTCTTTTGAACAGATCCAAGTTTATTTTTTGGAGATATGGCCTCCTTCCAGAACTGAACACAATACTCAAATACCTATAAAATTAAATATCCTACTCACCTTACTTTCTGTAGTACTACATTGTTTACCACATTTCAAATCTTCTGAAGTAATAATTTCCAAGTCCTTTTCATCCCTTTGCAACAGTCAGAATAGTGTTATTGAGTAACATTGATTTTGGATTTTTCTAACCTACTGCATAATTTTGCTCTTTGCATTGTTGAACATAAGGTCCCAGTCATCCCTCTCAAATACTCACCAAATTGTATGTTGCATGTAGATCTATCTTGTTAAATATCTGTTTAAAGCCCTTTAGTCAACAAGAAGATGAATCTCTTCATCCTTCTTCACAAAAAAAAAAAAAAATATATACAGGTAGCCCTCAGTTTACGCCGGGGTTAGGTTCCAGAAGGAATGGTTGTAAATCGAATCCGTTGTAAATTGAAACCCAGTTTATAATGTAAGTCAATGGGAAGTGAGGGAGAGAGGTTCCAGGCCCCTCTCAAAATTGTCATAAGTAACACCTAATACATTATTTTTAAAGCTTTGAAATGAAGACTTTGAATGCTAAACAGCATTATAAACCTAATAAAATAATCACACAACACAGAATATATAATTAAACTAAATTAAATGAACAAAAACATTTGCCAAACAGCGTTAAACAGGGACTTCACTTGCATTTTTCTGCAAACAGTTCTTTCTATGCATTCCAATCTGGACTGATTTATAGACAGGAAGATATTGTTCCTTTGAAATCTGCTTGATAGCTCAGGTCTGGTTAAACTGATTAATTTCAGCTTGCTAGGCTTTGCTGCAACACAAGCTGTCTGCTCCACCTACTGGCTATTTTAATAAATGCACTGCTTCTCAATGCTTTTCAATAGCAGTCACATGACTGGAAAAAAAGGTTGTTTTTCTGAAACGGTGTAAATTGAACCGTTGTAAAACGAGGGCCACCTGTATATTCTTCCACCTGCTGGAGAAATACAAGACTAAACTCAAATTCAAATTCAGTTAAAACTTTTTTCAATTTGTATCATATTTGGAAAAAAAAAACACATTTTGTAATAACTTTTCTCATGTTTGCTTCCTCTGTATGTATTTCTAATACTTATCTACTGTTCTTTTCTATCCCTGTCATTCTTTAACAGAATTTGTATTAATTAATAAATTTATTAATTATCTATGTTAAGGTTCTTTAAATATTGTGTTAGCCATGCCAGTGCCGGTGGGCAAGAAAATCATATAGTGATCTGACTTTGTTACCTTTCTAGTATGTATATGTGATTTTATAAAAGTCAACTTGTTTTTATGATATTAATAAAAGTTACATTTTACCTACTGGGAGTTTATTAAAGGAGGAATGTGGAGGCATTTTCCCTACATTCTTTAAAACTGCATAGTTAATAACTGGTGTGGTATGAGTGAGATTGTGCTTAAAATTGATGTTAGAAGTAAAAACTTGAGGCTTAATGAAGTTTATTTGCATAGATCCAGAATACTCTACTTTAGTGCAAATGTTACTTTAATTTTGCGCTGGAAAAAATGTACTGATTCAATTATCTTTTTTTTAATCTTTTTATGCACCATTTACACATGTGCACGCACACCCACTACATTAAGGCAAATAAATGTATGGGGAGGAGGGAGAGGGGGGTAATAAATGCTAGGAAAGGGATCTAGGAGGGGGGTAGGATATTGAGGGTGGGCAGCTACACTACAGAAAAATGCTGTTTTTATTTTTTTTTTATAAAAAAATTGCAAATTATTTTGCGAACTGGGTACTGGCAGGCAGCTGCCAGTACCCAAGAGGGTGGCAAATAGGTAGAGGGGGAAGGGTTAGAGACCTGTTTGGGGGGGGGGATATGGGAGGTTGGGGGCTAAGGGGGATCCAACACTGCATTATAAAAATATGTATATATATATATATATATATATATATATATATATATATATATATATATAAAGCCTTTTATTTTAGTACTGGCAGACTTTCTGCCAGTACTTAAGATGGCGGTGAAAATTGTGAGGTGGGGAAGGGAAGATAGCTGTTTGAGGGGGGTCAGGGAGGGATCAGCAGGTGGGATGTGTCAGGTGGGAGGCTGATCTCTACACTAAAGCTAAAATTAACCCTACAAGCTTCCTAATTTAACCCTTCACTGCTGGCCATAATACAAGTGTGGTGAGCAGTGGCATTTAGCGGCCTTCTATTTACCAAAAGGCAATGACAAAGTCATAAATGTCTGCTATTTCTGAACAAAGGGGATCCTATAGAAGCATATACAACCACCATTTGTGCCATAATTGCACAAGCTGTTTGTAAATAATTTCAGTGAGAAACCTAAAGTTTGTGAAAAAGTTTGTGAAAAAGTTAACGATTTTTTTTTATTTGATAGCATTTGGTGGTGAAATGGTGGCATGAAATATACCAAAATATGCCTAGATCAATACTTTGGGTTGTCTACTAAAAAAAAAATATATATACATCTGAAGTGTTATTCAGGGATTCCTGATAGATATCAGTGTTACAGTGTAACTATCGCTAATTTTGAAAAAAAAAAAAAAGTGGTTTGGAAATAGCAAAGTGCTACTTGTACTTATTGCCCTATAACTAGCAAAGAACATGTAAAAATTGGGTATTTCTAAACTCAAGACAAAATTTAGAAACTATTTAGCATGGGTGTTTTTTGGTGGTTGTAGATGTGTAACAGATTTTGGGGGTCATAGTTAGAAAAATTGTGTTTTTTTTCAATTTTTTCATCATATCTTATATTTTTCTTATAGTAAATTATATGATATGATGAAAAAATTGATGTCTTTAGAAAGTCCATTTAATGGCGAGAAAAACTGTATATAATATGTGTACAGTAAATGAGTAAGAGGAAAATTACAGCTAAACAAAAACACAGCAGAAATGTAAAAATAGCACTGGTCCTTAAAGGGACACTGAACCCAATTTTTTTCTTTAGTGATTCAGATAGAGCATGCAATTTTAAGCAACTTTCTAATTTACTCCTATTATCAATTTTTCTTTGTTCTCTTGCTATCTTTATTTGAAAAAAAAGCCATCTAAGCTTTTTTGGGTTAAGAACTCTGGACAGCAGTTTGTGATTGGTGGATGATTTTTTTCCACCAATCAGCAAGGACAACCCAGGTTGTTCACCAAAAATGGGCCGGCATCTAAACTTAGATTCTTGCATTTCAAATAAAGATACCAAGAGAATAAAGAACATTTGATAATAGGAGTAAATTAGAAAGTTGCTTAAAATGTCATGCTCTATCTGAATCACGAAAGAAAAAAATTGGGTTCAGTGTCCCTTTAACGGTAAGAAATATAAAAGTGCCGTGGTCACTAAGGGGTTAACGCTCTAATTAGACACATCATAAAATATTATCAAAATATAAGCAACTGACGTTTAGTGGTACATATGAAATAAAAAAAATAAAAATCCCATTTGATAATCACAAATATTCAATACATAGAACTTATTCCTCTATGTGCAGAACATTGGAATGTGCAATATTTACAGTAAATAAACGCTATAACACTTTATTAAAAGGATATGAATCCCAAAGTTTTTCTTTCATGATTCAGATAGAGCATGCAGCTTTAAGCAACTTTCTAATTTACTCCTATTATAAATTTTTCTTTGTTACTTTTGTATCTTTATTTAAAAAAGAAGGAATGTAGCTTAGGAGACGGCTTATTTTTGTTTAAGCACTTTGGGTAGCGCTTGCTGATTAGTGGCTACATTTATGGTTGCCACCTAGACCATAACCTGGACAGTTATGAGTTACACATGCTACAGGGTGTTTATATGGGAACATGTCTAGTGCTTCCCAGCAGCACTATTCAGGTACTATCGAGAGGCACAATACATGTTCCTCAATGCTGCATGCGTAACTCATAACTGTCCAGGTTATGGTCTAGGTGGCTATCCTAGTTTGAATAAATATAATTTTAATATCAGAGTCTTTGTGACCACTGCTTCATAATTGCTGTTTCTGGAGAGTCTGAAGACTCGCCAGAAACACGGGCCGACAAGCTCCTTTTGGAGCTCGATAGATAGGCCCCTATATGTTCACATTTATCAAGTGAGCATTTTAGAAGTGAGGCATTAAAGCAAAACAATTATACAAGAATTTAACAAATGACAAAACAGTGCTGCTTTAATACTGTGTTTTATACATTCCACTGTTCCCTGTTTGTGATAATGCTCCTCCATATCTTCATGTTCTTTTTTGCTACCTCTTGTTTTTATAATAAACTGAATTATTCATTGACTCTTCTACCCCTAACCCCTGCTCTATTCATTGGCCCATCTTCTCTTATCCTCACATAACGTTTGCTCTAATGAGATTTACACATTCCTAAACTCTCTCTCCTCCCTGCACCACATCCCAAAGACACTATCAGTACTGCAAATCTGTATGTCATCTTGTGTCACTCTCACTCCTGCTCATACTAGTTGCTGGGGAAATCTCTCCCAATCCTGGTTCCCCACAAATTTGTAATCCCCCCCCCCCCACCGACGTAAGCCCTTCCATACACCTACAAACCATTACTCTAGAAACCGTGTGTATCCAAAGCCAACAGCACCTACACTTGAGTACTCTTTAAAGGGACAGTCTAGTTTAAATTAAACTTTCATTATTCAGATAGGACTTTTAATTTTTATCAACTTTCCAATTTACTTTTATCATCAAATTTGCTTTTTTCTCTTGGTATTCTTAGTTTAAACTAAACATAGGTAGGCTCATATGCTAATTTCTAAGCCTTTGAGGGCTGCCTCTTATCACATGCTTTTTAAATCTCTTTTCAACACAAAGAGACAGAAAGTATACGTGGGCCATATAGATAACACTGTGTTCAGGCTCTGGGGGTTATTTAAGATTTAGCACAAAACAATGCTAAATGCAAGACAATAGATAATAAACAGTCACAGTCATGTGATCAGGGGGCTGGAAGAAGGTTCCTAGATACAAGGTAATCACAGAGGTAAAAAGTATATTAATATAACCATGGGGGTTGTGCAAAACTGGGGAATGGGTAATAAAGGGATTGTCTATCTTTAAAAACAATAATAATTCTATGGTAGACTGTCCCTTTAACTCTCGCTCTGCATGCAAAAAGCTCACTTCTTCTCATGATCGCTTTGTCACTCATTCCCTCAACCTTCTGGCTCTCACAAAAATCTGTCTCTCTCCTTCAGAATCTTCCTCCCCTGCTGCACTGTCACATGGGTGTCTCCACTTCAGCCACACCCCAAAACCTGGAAACATCTCTTTCCTTACATTTTCCTCCTTTGAACGCCACATGATTCATTTGTTTTCTCCCTCTCTCTATGTGTTGCGGCTAACTTATTGTCTCTCCTCAGAGACGACACTCTCATTCTTGGGGATTTCAACCACCCTGCTCATAATCCTACTGCCCTTGGAGTAAAACACTTCTTCAGCTCACTTCATCTTACAGTTTGTCACAATGAACCAACTCTACCTCTCACAAAGATGGGCACACTGCCTTGATACGATTTTTAGCTATCAATACACTCTCTCAAACTTCACAAATTCCCTTTTTTCTCTGTCTGACTATCATCTCCTCACTTGCACCAAAGTTCTTTCTATTACTCTCCCTCCAGCTAACCCACATACCATACTCCACAGAAGTATTGTCACTAGATCAACAACACCTCTCAAAATCTCTCAAACCTCTGCTCTCCCCATCTCCTTTTCTCAATCTGCAAATCCAAATATTTGTGTATTGCACTTTTTACTCTAATAAATATGTCTTCAAAATTAACTGAATTACACAGACCACGGCCATTTTTGGCATTCCTTTCACTAACAAATGCTGAATTACAAACATTTGTACATATCTACTATTTAGCTACTTTTTCTAATTTCAATTTGTAATATACAAAAAACTAAACTGTGTTAATAAACTCAATTAAGAATGAGGCAACTGTCCATGAATGGTTTGCTGGTGTTTCTATTTTACCTCATGCTATTGCTCTAACATAAGTGAATCCATATGTAAAATGGGTTAACATTTCATATAATTTAGTGGAATTGTATAATTAACATATTTTAAATGACCAAAACATTTGATTGCAATCCTAAGTGAACTATCTGATGTCCATATTAAAGTTGTGTGCAAGTTTCATAGTGTAAAAGTGTGATTTGATCTACATTTTTTAGCTTTGTATTAAACCAGGAAACAATCATCTTTATTAATATATGAAATGAACAGGTGTCTAAACTTTAACATTGAAAACATCTGTATAAATAGTCAAACTATGCCATGTAAAATAAGCCAAAAACTGGTTTTCAATAGGTCAAGAATGAAGAA
Source organism: Bombina bombina (assembly GCF_027579735.1). Classification (NCBI taxonomy): domain Eukaryota; kingdom Metazoa; phylum Chordata; class Amphibia; order Anura; family Bombinatoridae; genus Bombina; species Bombina bombina. Next base: position 942,303,049 of record NC_069503.1, read on the forward strand.
TTTAGAAAGACCAAAACTTCTGCAAAAAACCTGCAGGATAATTTCACATGAATCAGAAAGCCTGTTTTTATGTTGAAATATTTATTTATTCATAGAAAACATAAGGAAATAATATAAAACTACAGTGTAACACATTGTTGACAAAAGATTCACAAGCGGATCCTTATAACATAACATGCCAGCCCCCACCCCCACACTGTTGTATACAAAATGAGGAATCTCCATTGAAAATTTGTAAAACGGCTCAAGAGTACACTTCAATTAAATCTGTCTTGTATGACCAGTCAATCTGGAAACTTTGTGTCCCCAGTGATAGAAAAAAGTTTTTCTTGAGTTAAAATTGGTGTGTAGAGACTCCTCCTGCTGGCATCCTTTGGTTGGTTACCTTTGGTAGAGACAGAGCCCCCTGGCATCTTTATATCCATATGTCACACTGCAATCCCCCTATCACAAGTTTTTATATATAAACATTTTAATATATAAGAAAACATATTATAAAACAATTAAAAAAGCATAACAAATGAAAAAAACAATTGTGTGGTCCTTTTTGTGGTTATCTACAATCAGGTCTAGCTATGCCTAGTGATCTATTTCTATTTAGGATGTAATATGTTTATACCTTTCAATCATACTGTAATGAAAGGATCTTGGACTCCCTCCCTTCCAGACTTTCTACCTTCTAAGTTTTTCTACCTTTCTTCCCTAAGGATAACCCCCAAATCGCATTTAATGGTCTCTGTCTCCTCCGTTTTGCATGATCCAATAAAACCATATCTTATTGAACTGTTCCCTTGCCCCCTGTATTGATGAAGCCAATTCCGACATGTTATATGTATGTTCTATATTTTCTAATACCTCTTGCCAAGGCAGAGCTCCCTCTCTCCAGTGTCTGGCAATGCACACCCTAGCCACTGTACAAAGGGTTTTAATAAAGGAGATACATTTTTGATTCAGGATGGCCTGAGCCACAGTCAAGGAGATGGGTTCCTGTAAAATCCTACCTAAAAAGCTTTGTAACTGCTCCCAAACCGCTCTGACCCTGGGGCACTCCCACCACATATGCAAATACGTCCTTCTCTGTCCACAACCTCTATAAAAATATTTCCTACCATTCCTTGAGAAGTGAGAGGTTCTCTCTGGAGTAAGGTACCATCTAAAAACTGTCCTAATGCAGTTCTCCTTCAAGTCAGCATTCGTGAGTCCCCTACCTAAATCAGAAAAGATTTGTTCCCATTCTTCTCTGGGGATATCTAGTCCTGTATCTTTTCCCCACTTCTCTACTAGTGTCATGATATTAGTTTAGTTTCCTGTTAAGTCAGGTATAGTGTCAAAATCATTTTCTTTTGTCTTATAGGAGTACTGCAGAAACGTTCCAGTGTGATGAGTGTTTGTGGTGACCAGGGGAAGCAATATTTAGTGATTGCCGAGTTGATCTGGAGATACAGGAACCACTGTAACTTAAATGGTTGGATTTTGTTTTGTGAGTAAGTCTGAATCCGGCCCCCCTCTAGGAAGTCTGCTACCCTATAGAGCCCCTTGTTGTGCCATTTCCCCAATTATTTATGTAGGTCTGGGTGTAGAAGAAATTTAATCGGAAGGACTTTATAACTCGAATGAATCAGCTTCATGGATCTAGTGAGGTTTTTCTGTAACGCTCGAACAGTAGTTATGTTTACCCTGATTATGATCGGGGTCCCAAATGATGTCTGCGGAAGTCTCATAACCCCCTACATCAGCTTCTAATTTTATCCATAATATATTATGTTTATTTTTGCCTAGTAAGGATGTCTGTGCTAGACTAGCTGCATGATAATAATCTGTTAGGTTGGGCACTCCCCCCCCCCCATCTGTCTGTGTTTAGTTAAAATATGGGCTGCTATCCTAGCCTTTCTCCCCTCACTTAGCTATTGATACTTGTCTGCATCTTGTGTAGATCTGTGTTATGAACTGTGATTGGCAGAGCCCTGAAAAAATATAATATCCTCAGGAGGATGTTCATTTTAACAGCTGATAGTCTCCCATACCAGAAGAATCTGTAAGTCTTCCATTTCTTCAAGTCTCTTTTAATCGTATTAAATAGTGGTACATAGTTTGTGTCATATAAGCTAGCATGAGTCTCGGAAATGTTGGTACCTAGATAGGTAATGGATTTCTTAGCCCAGGCCAAATCAAAATTATTTTCAATCAGTTTCTTGGTGTGTTGTGGATGTGCTAAAGGCAATGCCTCACACTTGTCTAGATTAATCTTGTAACCCGAGATTAAAGAGAAATCATGCAGAATTTGGTATAAGTTGGGTAAAGATATCAGGGGCTTGGTAAGAGTCAGCAAAATGTCGTCCATGAAAAGCAAAAGCTTATATTCCGAATCCTTCAATTTACCCCCAATATTTCTGGACTATTTCTGATACAAGCAGCTAATGGCTCTATACAGAGGGCAAACAGGACGGGAAACAATGGGCAGCCCTGGTGTGTGCCATTCAATATATTGATAGTTCTAGATTGGTACCCTGCTGCCCTAATAACCGCTGTTGGATGTGAATATATTCCCGTTAGGGCTCTCATAAATGCCCCTTCGAACCCCATTTCTGTCATGATGGTAATGATATAAGTCCAGTCAACCCTGTCAAACGCCTTCTCCGTATCCAAAGACAGGAGCAGAGAAAGCGTTTTGGTGCCCACCAGATAATCTACCAAAGCTATGGTTCTCCTAACATTGTCTGGTGCTTCCCTTTCTGTCAAAAAACCTACTTGGTCGGGGTGGACTAATTGTGGGATAATTTTCTTAAGGCGGTTGGCCAACATTTTGGTCAGAATCTTAAAGTCTTGATTGATTAATGAGATCGGCCTATAACTTTGACACCTCTCTCTGGATTCTTGCCTGCCTTAGGAATTACAACTATTTTGGCCCTTAGAATATCTGGGGGAATCTCCTTGCCCTGTAAAATGTAATTACAAAACTGTTTTAAATGAGTGACTAACTCCGATTTAAATAGTTTATAGTATTCCCCTGGATAGCCATCTGGTCCCACCGCTTTGCCTGGTTTCAATTCTTTGATTGCTAGTAATATTCCCCCCGCCGTTACTTCCGACTTTAATTCCTCTATCTCTTGATGGGTTAATTTGGTGAGTTTGGCCTTGGATAAAAATAGCCTAAGCACTGCCTGTGTATGGGGATTCCGTTCTACCTTGTGTCCGTCATAAAGAGTGTCATAGTAGTCTGCAAATGTATCTGCTATTTCCTGAGGGTGTAATGTACGCTTGCCATCAGTTTTTTTTGTATTACAGGGATTGAGAAATTCTTAATTCTCTCTCTAAGTTTGTGGGATAGATATTTATCTTGTTTATTGGAGTATAGATAATAATGGGCTTTCAACATTTGAATTGCTATAACTGAAGCCTCATCTAAAACCTTGGCTTAAATCCTTCTTTTAGTCTGAAGTAGTTTGAAAATGGAAGTGGATAGTGATTGTTGGTGTTGTGTCTCTAACTCCCTAATCTTTTCCTGGAGCTTATTTGTTGTGGCTTGCATCTTTTTAGTTGCTATCAACTTCTCTTTTATTAATAGGCCCCTGAAGGTATGGTTAATGAGCCGCCTATGTGGTGACAGAGTTATAGGTCGTCCCTCCATTGAATACCCAATATTACTTTAAGGCTGTAGAGATATTTTTGTGAATGGTGGATATTTCAGTATAGTTGGATCAAACGTCCAAGAGCATTGTCTAGATGTGTTTATTATAACTGTCAGTTCTTCCTGTATAAAGAAGAGGTCAGACCACACACATGGGTGTATTGAAGAAGATAGAATGTTGGGAATAAATGTTTGACTTACTAAATTGTAATCCAACCTAGAGTACGATTTGTGTGCGTACAGATAAAATGTATAATCCATTGTCATACCATACTTGGCCTCCCATGAGTCAAATATATTATGCATAGCTATAGAGTCTTTGATAGTTTTCACTATTCTATTGTGTCTATGCTGTTTAGTAGTAAGTTTATTAGCTGTGTTATTCGTAGATGGGGTTAATGAAATATTAAAATCGCCAGCTAGGATAACTCTAGATTGGGATCATTCAGTTAGCAAGTGTGATATTTGCCGAGAAAATGTATCTTGCTTCTCATTAGGGACATATACAGTGACCTGAGTGCCTTGAATACGGCCCCTCACTATAAGATATCTACCTAGAGGGTCTGATATTACTTCCTCTGTGATGAATTAAAAAGATTGGTGTATAAGGATAGAGACCTCCCTTTTTTGGTGTCAGTAGTCGAGTGGTAGTGTAAAGGGAAGTTTTTAGACCAATATGTGGGGATCACTTCTTTGGTGAAATGAGTCTCCTGCAACAGGGTGAGATCTGCTCTTGCCTTTGCATATTGGGTTAGTGCCGTCTCCTCACATTATGTGAAATAATTCTAAATGTCTGAGTCATCAGGTATTTCTAATCGGTCAATCTGTCTCCACTAAATCCTTCCTCACCTCTGATGTAGTGCCATGGATCACGGTAACATAATAGAAAAATAAAACACACAAAAACATGAGAACAAAACAAAACAGACATATCGTTATACATTACATATGGGTTAACTGCCCACCATGTCTGGATGAACAGCTCTGCCCAGAAACACATTATAAACAATCAGCTAGATTACAAGTTTTGCGTTGCGGCATGTAACGCTGAAAATATGGTATTTTTAGCGTTAAAACAGCACCGCATCCATTACAAGTCTTGTTGGTATAGGTGTACCACACACCTTTTAGCCTGTACCGCAACGTCAGTCCTGCACACGTAAAAATTACATTTTCATGGGATTACCATAGCGCTGCTATTATGAGTTTTACGGTGAGGCTAAAAAGTGAGCGTTACAGCCTAAAACCACAAGATCCGCAACGCCATCTAAAGTCAGTAGTTTATGAGTGTTATGCTACAAAGCTGTAACATAAAACTCATAACTAAACTGCTACAAAGTGCACTAAACACCCATAAACTACCTATTAACCCCTAAACCGAGGCCCTACCGCATTGCAAACACTATAATACATTTATTAACCCCTATTCTACTGCTCCCCGACATCGTCACCACTATACTAAAGTTATTAACCCCTAAACCACCACCCTCCCGCATCAAAACACTATTTAAATGTTATTAACCCCAAATCTGCTGTCCGCCCGCCCACACCGCCACTATAATAAACCTATTAACCCCTAAACCTCGAGCCACCCACAATGAAATATACAAAAATATTAATCCCTAAACCGAAAGCCCCCACAGTGAAATAAACTAATTTAAACTAGTAACTAGTGCTGTTGCGAACCTAAAAGTTTGGGTTTGCGAACGGCGAACGCGAACTTCCGCAAAAGTCCGCGAACGGGTGAACCGGGCGAACCGCCATAGACTTCAATAGGCAGGCGAATTTTAAAACCCACAGGGACTCTTTCTGGCCACATTAGTGATGGAAAAGTTGTTTCAAGGGGACTAACACCTGGACTGTGGAATGCCGGAGGGGGATCCATTGCAAAACTCCCATGGAAAATTACATAGTTGATGCAGAGTCTGGTTTTAATCCATAAAGGGCATAAATCACCTAACATTCCTAAATTGTTTGGAATAACGTGCTTTAAAACATTAGGTATGATGTTGTATCGATCAGGTAGTGTAAGGGTTACGCCCGCTTCACAGTGCGCAGTGTAGGTGATATACCTGCCCTGACCATGCTTTGCAGACCAGGTATCAGCGGTCAGATGGACCCTTGCCGCAACACTGTGTGCCAGACATGCCATTATAGCAGACTTATATGGCTTTGGCGTTGCTTTTTGGTAATTAGAAGGCTGCTAAATGCCACTGCGCACCACACGTGTTTTATGCCCAGCAGTGAAGGGGTTAATTTGGGAGCATGTAGGCAGCTTGTAGAGTTAATTTTAGCTTAAGTGTAGTGTAGTAGACAACCCAAAGTATTGATCTAGGCCCATTTTGGTATATTTCATGCCACCATTTCACTGCCAAATGCGATCAAATAAAAAAAAATTGTTCACTTTTTCACAAACTATAGGTTTCTCACAGAAATTATTTACAAACAACTTATGCAATTATGGCATAAATGGTTGTAAATGCTTCTCTGGGATCCCCTTTGTTCAGAAATAGCAGACTTATATGGCTTTGGCGTTGCTTTTTGGTAATTAGAAGGCTGCTAAATGCCACTGCGCACCACACGTGTTTTATGCCCAGCAGTGAAGGGGTTAATTAGGGAGCATGTAGGCAGCTTGTAGAGTTAATTTTAGCTTAAGTGTAGTGTAGTAGACAAACCAAAGTATTGATCTAGGCCCATTTTGGTATATTTAATGCCACCATTTCACCTCCAAATGCGATCAAATAAAAAAAAATTGTTCACTTTTTCACAAACTATAGGTTTCTCACAGAAATTATTTACAAACAACTTATGCAATTATGGCATAAATGGTTGTAAATGCTTCTCTGGGATCCCCTTTGTTCAGAAATAGCAGACTTATATGGTTTTGGCGTTGCTTTTTTGGTAATTAGAAGGCTGCTAAATGCCACTGCGCACCACACGTGTTTTATGCCCAGCAGTGAAGGGGTTAATTAGGGAGCATGTAGGCAGCTTGTAGAGTTAATTTTAGCTTAAGTGTAGTGTAGTAGACAACCCAAAGTATTGATCTAGGCCCATTTTGGTATATTTCATGCCACCATTTCACCGCCAAATGCGATCAAATAAAAAACAATTGTTCACTTTTTCCCAAACTTGAGGTTTCTCACAGAAATTATTTACAAACAACTTATGCAATTATGGTATAAATGGTTGTAAATGCTTCTCTGGGATCCCCTTTGTTCAGAAATAGCAGACTTATATATCTTTGGCGTTGCTTTTTGGTAATTAGAAGGCTGCTAAATGCCACTGCGCACCACACGTGTTTTATGCCCAGCAGTGAAGGGGTTAATTAGGGAGCATGTAGGCAGCTTGTAGAGTTAATTTTAGCTTAAGTGTAGTGTAGTAGACAACCCAAAGTATTGATCTAGGCCCATTTTGGTATATTTCATGCCACCATTTCACCGCCAAATGCGATCAAATAAAAAAAAAATTGTTCACTTTTTCACAAACTATAGGTTTCTCACAGAAATTATTTACAAACAACTTATGCAATTATGGCATAAATGGTTGTAAATGCTTCTCTGGGATCCCCTTTGTTCAGAAATAGCAGACTTATATGGCTTTGGCGTTGCTTTTTGGTAATTAGAAGGCTGCTAAATGCCACTGCGCACCACACATGTTTTATGCCCAGCAGTGAAGGGGTTAATTAGGGAGCATGTAGGCAGCGTGTAGAGTTAATTTTAGCTTAAGTGTAGTGTAGTAGACAACCCAAAGTATTGATCTAGGCCCATTTTGGTATATTTCATGCCACCATTTCACCGCCAAATGCGATCAAATAAAAAAAAATTGTTCACTTTTTCACAAACTTTAGGTTTCTCACAGAAATTATTTACAAACAACTTATGCAATTATGGCATAAATGGTTGTAAATGCTTCTCTGGGATCCCCTTTGTTCAGAAATAGCAGACTTATATGGCTTTGGCGTTGCTTTTTGGTAATTAGAAGGCTGCTAAATGCCACTGCGCACCACACGTGTTTTATGCCCAGCAGTGAAGGGGTTAATTAGGGAGCATGTAGGCAGCTTGTAGAGTTAATTTTAGCTTAAGTGTAGTGTAGTAGACTACCCAAAGTATTGATCTAGGCCCATTTTGGTATATTTCATGCCACCATTTCACCGCCAAATGCGATCAAATAAAAAAAAATTGTTCACTTTTTCACAAACTTTAGGTTTCTCACAGAAATTATTTACAAACAACTTATGCAATTATGGCATAAATGGTTGTAAATGCTTCTCTGGGATCCCCTTTGTTCAGAAATAGCAGACTTATATGGCTTTGGCGTTGCTTTTTGGTAATTAGAAGGCTGCTAAATGCCACTGCGCACCACACGTGTTTTATGCCCAGCAGTGAAGGGGTTAATTAGGGAGCATGTAGGCAGCTTGTAGAGCTAATTTTAGCTTAAGTGTAGTGTAGTAGACTACCCAAAGTATTGATCTAGGCCCATTTTGGTATATTTCATGCCACCATTTCACCGCCAAATGCGATCAAATAAAAAAAAATTGTTCACTTTTTCACAAACTTTAGGTTTCTCACAGAAATTATTTACAAACAACTTATGCAATTATGGCATAAATGGTTGTAAATGCTTCTCTGGGATCCCCTTTGTTCAGAAATAGCAGACTTATATGGCTTTGGCGTTGCTTTTTGGTAAGTAGAAGGCCACTGCGCACCACACGTGTTTTATGCCCAGCAGTGAAGGGGTTAATTAGGGAGCATGTAGGCAGCTTGTAGAGTTAATTTTAGCTTAAGTGTAGTGTAGTAGACAACCCAAAGTATTGATCTAGGCCCATTTTGGTATATTTCATGCCACCATTTCACCGCCAAATGCGATCAAATAAAAAACAATTGTTCACTTTTTCCCAAACTTTAGGTTTCTCACAGAAATTATTTACAAACAACTTATGCAATTATGGCATAAATGGTTGTAAATGCTTCTCTGGGATCCCCTTTGTTCAGAAATAGCAGACTTATATGGCTTTGGCGTTGCTTTTTGGTAATTAGAAGGCTGCTAAATGCCACTGCGCACCACACGTGTTTTATGCCCAGCAGTGACGGGGTTAATTAGGGAGCATGTAGGCAGCTTGTAGAGTTAATTTTAGCTTAAGTGTAGTGTAGTAGACAACCCAAAGTATTGATCTAGGCCCATTTTGGTATATTTAATGCCACCATTTCACCGCCAAATGCGATCAAATAAAAAAAAATTGTTCACTTTTTCACAAACTTTAGGTTTCTCACAGAAATTATTTACAAACAACTTATGCAATTATGGCATAAATGGTTGTAAATGCTTCTCTGGGATCCCCTTTGTTCAGAAATAGCAGACTTATATGGCTTTTGCGTTGCTTTTTGGTAATTAGAAGGCCGCTAAATGCTGCTGCGCAACACACGTGTATTATGGCTAGCAGTGAAGGGGCTAATTAGGTAGTTTGTAGGGAGCTTGCAGGGTTAGTTTAAGCTTTAGTGTAGAGATCAGCCTCCCACCTGACACATCAGACCCCCTGATCCCTCCCAAACATCTCCCTTTTTCTCCCCCACCCCACAATTGTCCCCGCCATCTTAAGTACTGGCAGAAAGTCTTTTTAAGCATATTTACATATGCTGTGGTGTAGCATCCCCCCTTAGCCCCCAACCTCCCTGATCCCCCCCAAAACAGCTCTCTAACCCTCCCCATCTGCCTTATTGGCGGCCATCTTGGGTACTGGCAGCTGTCTGCTATTATTTCACAGTCAAAAAAGTGTTGTTTTTTTTAAATGTACACTACTGTTACACCAGATATGAGTGGTGACACTGGGCAAGTGGGCACAGAATACGCTGTGAGCCTGACACACACGCTGGCAGGCAGGCAATTGCAATTAGATTACACAGGAAAAAAAAAAAAATCAGACTGATGTTCTAGCCCTAAAAAGGGCTTTTTGGGGTGCTGTCCTTACAGCAGAGATCAGATGAGTCCTTCAGGACTGTAGTGGACACTGAATACACTAGCCTAGCTATCGATTTCCCTATTAAATCAGCAGCAGCTACACTGTCCCTCCTCTCACTAAGAATGCAGCTTCCAAATGAATCTAAAATGGATGCTGTCCAGGAGGTGGGAGGGTCTGGGAGGGAGGGTCTGCTGCTGATTGGCTGTAATGGGTCTTCTGACTGTGAGGTACAGGGTAAAAATTTACTCAATGATGACGAATAGGGGGCGGATCGAACATTGCATATGTTCGCCCGCCGCGGCAAACGCGAACATGCTATGTTCGCCGGGAACTATTCGCCGGCGAACTATTCGCGACATCACTACTAGTAACCCCTAAACCTAACTACCACCTAACTTTATATTAAAATTACAATTTCCCTATCTTAAATTAAAACTTACCTGTCAAATTTAAAAAAATAATTTTAAACTAACAATTAAACTATTATAATTATTAAACTAAAATGTAACTACCAATTAAATAAAACTAAACTACCAAAAAAATCCTAACACTACTCTAAAATTTACAAAAAGTATCTGCCTACAAAAAATAAAAACTAAATAAATTACAATAAACCCCCACTAAATTACGAAAAATAACAAATTATCAAAAATAAACAGAATTACACCTAATCTAATAGCCCTATCAAAATAAAAAAGCCCACCCAAAATTTGAAAAAACCTAGCCTACAATAAACTACCAATGGCCCTTAAAAGGGCCTTTTGTGGGGCATTGCCCTAAATATATCAGCTCTTTAACCTGGAAAAAAAATACAAACACCCCCAACAGTAAAACACACCACCTTCACAACCAACCCCCAAAATAAAAACCCTAACTCTAAAATAACCTAAGCTAACCATTGCACTGAAAAGGGCATTTGTATGGGCATTGCCCTTAAAAGGGCATTTAGCTCTTTTACTGTCCAGACAATAAACTAAAAAAAAACACCCAAAAAACCCTTAAAAAAACCTAACACTAACCCCAAGACGATCCACTTACAGTTGTTGAAGTCCAGCTTGAAGGATCCATCCAGCCGGTGAAGTCCTCATCCATGTGGCAAGAAGTCTTCATCCAGGTGGCCTCCTCTATCTTCATCCAGCCGGCGAAGTCCTCATCCATGCGGCAAGAAGTCTTCATCCAGACGGCCTCTTTGATCTTCATCCAGCCGGCGCGGAGCAGGTCCATCCTGAAGACATCTGACACGGAACATCCTCTTTATATGGTTTCCGCCATAAACTGGAACTTCAATGCAAGTGACATCATCCAAGATGGCGTCCCTTGCATTCCTATTGGCTGAAAGATTTGAATCAGCCAATAGGAATTAGGGCTGCTAAAATCCTATTGACCATTCAAATCAGCCAATAGGATTTAAGCAGCTCTCATTCTATTGGCTAATTCGAATTAGCCAATAGAATGAGAGTTGCTTAAATCCTATTGGCTGATTTGAATAGCCAATAGGATTTTAGCAGCCTTAATTCCTATTGGCTGATTCAAATCTTTCAGCCAATAGGAATGCAAGGAACGTCATCTTGAATTGCGTCCCTTGCATTGAAGATTCAGTTTACGGCGGCGACCATAAGAAGAGGAGCTCCGCGTCGGATGTCTTCAGGATGGACCCTCTCCGCGCCAGATGGATAACGATCAAAGAGGCCGCCTGGATAAAGACTTCTTGCCGCATGGATGAGGACTTCGCTGGTTGGATGAAGATAGAAGAGGCCGCCTGGATGAAGACTTCTTGCTACATGGATGAGGACTTCGCCGACTGGACGGATCTTTCAAGCGGGACTTCAACAACTGTAAATGGATCGTCTTGGGGTTAGTGTTAGGTTTTTTTTTGTTTTTTTTTTCATTTTCAAAGAAACTTTATTGAAAGTAAACATGATACATTGCATAAGCACAAAGGTCAGCAGGGATACAACAACAATATACAAAAATGAAATCTTACAGTAAGTTGTTTGTTACATTTCTGAAACTAATTGTTCATAAAATCTATATGCATCCAAGATTCTTTGTAACATATCCATACGTCTCACATCTGAGATATGTTAATATAATACTTTACTGAAAGCAAACATCAAGTATCTGTGCTGCCTTAAAATTATAACGGGCAATGGGAAAAATGAAGCCCGTCGTGAGAGGAAAAGAAGAAATAGTGTAAGAATAAAGAAATGCGAAAATAGAAGAGAGAAAAGGGGTGTGAAGAGGAGAGAGGGGGGAGGAAGGGATTCTCATCGTTGGGATAGGGGGGATGGGGGAAGAGAAGGAGAGAAAAGAAAAAAAAAAAAAAAAAAAGGGAGGGGAGGAGGAGGTCAGGCGTGTGTTTACATTGAAAAGGGGCGAGGTACCAGGAGCTCATCTAACCAGGGGTCTCCAAATCTCTTTCATGTATTCATGAATTTCGATTCTATTGTCTCTCATATACCGAAATCTTTCTAGTGCCAAATGTCTGTCCACTTTGGCTTCCCAGTCCGTTGTATGAGGGATTTTATCTCATTTCCAGTTTTGGGGGATGAGGGCTTTTGCGCTATTTAACATTATATATAGTAGATACTTTTTAGGTTTCTCTGTCAGTTTGGGCAGCCCATGGAATAGTAAAAGGTCCGGATTTCTGCGTAATGTAATATTTAATTTGGAGTCAATGATATCCAGTACAGAGCTCCAGAACGGAGATATCATATCACAGGACCACCAGATATGGAGAAAGGTCCCGACCTCTCAGCAGCCCCTCCAGCACCTACCATCTGATTTCTTATACATTTTTTTAATCTTGTCTGGTGTAAGATACCACCGGGACAGATATTTGTAGTTGGATTCTAAGGTTCTGGCCGATATTGAGGCTTTAGAGTGGTTGTGGTATATTTTGTGCCAGTCTGTGTCTGTGAGAGGGCGGTCTAGTTCACCGTTCCACTGTCTAACAAAGGTAGGTATATGGCAGTCCTTATGTGATGACAGTAGCTTGTACATGATTGAGATTAAGTGTGAAGGAGCGTGAGTTAACAGGCAGAATGATTCTGTCTGGCTCACTGGTCTAGAGATGCTGCCCACCCTTTTATGTGTGAGCACGAAATGCTGGAGATGCCTGTGGAAAAACCATGGTATGTTCAGGCCCATCTCCTCCAATTCATCTAGACTCCTGAATTTGTTATTTAGTAGTAACCTATGGAACATGGTCTGGTCCAGTCGTGTCTTGTCAAGAGTCGGCAGGGCGATACCTGGGAAAGGGATGTCTGGATTATGTGTAAAGGGCGTAAGGGGAGAAGGATTTGAGGAGATATGCGGGTGTTCTATTAGTGTTCTATCCCATTGCGAGAAGAATTCCCTTAGCAGTGGGTACTGGCTAATGATTTTAGGTCTGTTTTTGTTTGAAATCCATCCCAATGTGCCTGCATTTTGAGTGTTCAATATAGCCCGTCCCACCTGGACCCAAGTTTTATCCCTGGAGTTGACACACCATTCAACCTGATGTTGGAGATTAATAGCCTTTTTATAAAGTAGCAGGTTCGGGATGCCCAGCCCGCCTCTCTCTTTAGGTAAGTATAGAGTGTTTCTGGAAACCCTAGGTCTGATGCCCCCCCATATATATTCCTCCAGTTGACTTTGAAGTTTTGATAGGTACTGGTTGGGAAAAGGGGTAGGGAGAGTCTGAAGGTAGTATAGAATCCTCGGGAGGATATTCATTTTTACCACCCCTATCCTACCCAACCATGAAATTTGTTTGTTTCTCCAGGATGAGAGGTCGCCCACAATTGATTGGGATAATTGAATGTAATTATCCTCAAAGAGGCTTTCTGTTTTGGGGGTGAGGTTGATCCCCAGATATTTGAGTGTCTGCGTTTTTACCCGCAATTTGCAAATATCTGCTAAGCGGCATATGTCCGTTTGGGGTAAGTTGATGTTTAAAATTTCTGATTTGGCTTGGTTCAAATGAAAATTGGAGACTTTTCCATATTCCTCTAATTCTCGAAGAATTTCCGGAATTGAGGTTATCGGGTCAGTGACAGATAGAAAAATATCGTCCGCATATAGCGAAACCTTATGTTCCTGGTCTCCTATCCTAATGCCAGGGATTTTCTGGTTGTCTCGAATCTTCTGTGCTAATATTTCTATGGAGAGGGCGAACAATAAGGGAGATAAGGGGCAGCCCTGGCGTGTGCCGTTTGAGATTTTAAAAGGGTCAGATAGAATATTGTTGACTTTTACTTGTGCGGTTGGGCCCGAATATAGAGAGAAGACTTTTTTGATGAAGGTTTGGCCGAAATTCATTTTTAGTAGGACCGCCCTGAGAAAGCTCCAATTGAGCCTGTCAAAGGCTTTCTCAGCGTCCGTTGATATAAGTACTGATGGGATGTTATTAACTTGCGCATAGTTCACCAGCAGAGCAGCCTTTATAGTGTTGTCTCTTGCCTCTCTGCCAGGGACAAATCCCACCTGATCTGGAGAGATTAGTTGTGGCAGGAATTTGTTTAACCTTGAAGATAAAATTTTTGCAAAAATTTTCAGGTCAACATTAAGGAGGGAAATTGGCCTGAAATTTTCAGGCTGGTCTGTCGACTTCCCTGGCTTTGGAATGGTTGTGACATGCGCAAGGAGCATGGTTGATGGGAAATCGTGGGAATTCCCGATGTTGTTAAATAGGGAGGCTAGGCGGGGGGATAGAACGTCTTTAAAATTTTTATAGTATTTTACGCTGAAACCGTCTGGGCCTGGGCTTTTACCTGCTGGTAAGCTATCTATAGTCTTGGCCACCTCCTCTGTAGAAATGTCTGCGTCCAGACTCGTTCTTTCCTCATCAGAGAGGGTCGCGAGAGATAAGGGTTCTAGATAGGAGTCAATAGGGGATCCCAGAGGTATCTCTTCAGTGACCACTGGGGAGACCACCTCATCCTGGAGATTGTACAAATTCTGGTAATAGGATCTAAGTACTTCTGCTATAGAAGGGCTGTCTGAGCAAGTTTGGTTATTACGATTTAATATGGAGTGAATGTGGGACTTAGATTGTCTCCTTCTTAAAGCTCTTGCCAAGAGTTTACCGGGCTTATCACCGAATTCATAGTACTTTTGTTGCAGCTTTAGTGCAGTGATTTGGTGCTCCCTAGAGTGTATGTCTTGTATTTCTCTCCTGGCTTGAAGAAGATTTTGTTTGGTCAGTGCGTCTGTCGATGTTGTCTTATGTTTGGATTCTAGGTCATGTATCTGCTTAAGGAGGGTCGTGTATCTGAGTCCGAGCTGCTTAGATTGAGAAGCTTTCTGTTGTATTAGTTCGCCTCTGATTACACACTTATGGGCCTCCCACACAACATGGCCCGGTACCTCCCCATTCTCATTATTCAGAAAATATTCCTGCATTTTAGTAGTGATTAGGGTTTTAATTACTTGGTTATTCAACAAAAAGTCATCAAACCTCCAGATGAATGGTCTTTGTGGTGCTGAGGGCCACTTTATCTGACATACTACTGGGGCATGGTCAGACCAGGTCATGGGGAGTATCTTTGTGTTTAAGACTCCCGCTAAGGTCAGTTGGTCAGTGAAAAAATAATCAATCCTGGAGTATACCTCGTGAGGGTGGGAATAAAAAGTGTAATCTCGTCTGGTAGGATAAAGTATTCGCCATGTGTCATGAATCGCTAGTTCTTCTAGTCTGGCGTTGCACTGTCTGAGGGTCTTGTTGGAAACTGAGGTTGTCATTTTGGAGGTGTCTAAGATGGGATCAAGTGGGACATTGAAGTCGCCACCAAGTATCAGCGCTCCTTTACGGAGTTCAAAAATTTTGTTAGTTAGGGAATTCATAAATTTATTCTGGTGTTGGTTCGGGAAATAGGCATTGACAAGAGTGACAAGTCTATTATGAAGTGTACCTATGATTATCAGATATCGACCCTCCGGGTCCTTCTCTATATGAGAAAGCGAAAAAGGGGAGGAGTGTTTTATCAATATACCCACCCCGTTTTTTTTAGAGGTACCAGATGCAAAAAAGGAAGTGGGGAATTTAGGGTTAAACCAAGCCGGTTCCTTCCCCCTACAAAAGTGCGTCTCCTGCAAAAATACGACATTGCAGTGTGCGCGAGTAACATCCCGAATTAGATGGGAACGTTTTTCTGGGATATTAAGACCTTTAGTGTTTAACGTCATAAAGGACAAAGTTTGTGTCCCGTGATCAGTCATAGTTGGGGGGTGTAAGAAAAAAAAAAAAAAAAAAAAAAAGGGGGGGGGGAAAGGGGGGGAGGGGTACTAGAGGGAAGTACAAGTTCAGGAAGGGGTTGAAGGGTAGTTAGGGATTAGAGAGAAAGAAGTCTGAAGAAAAAGATTTCTTGGAAATATATCCAAAAACAAAAAAAAAAATAAAAAGAGAAGGTGAAGAGAGCGATAATCGGACAACCCACTGTTGACAGTGAACGACCGAGGACCGCAAGCAAGGTGGAGAAGGTAAAAAGAGTAAGAAGGGTATGGGATCTGTATCCCTGCATCCGATGCAAATAAAAGAGAAAAAAGAGATGAAAGGTAAAAGGAAGGAGTATAGCATGTCCCAGTTAGTAGATTTTATATAACATCGAGGGTAATAAGGGGTGAAAGGGTGCATATACGGGTAATTAATATACTCTACATAACTGAGACCTCACATCGGACTCTGCAACTAAGGATAAGGGTTGACATGAGAACAACAATAACATTATAATTATGTGAAACAAGACTGCAGTGTAGCCCAAATGAACACATTGGGGTCAAAGAATACATTAACCTAAGGTAAATTATAAATCGGGTAGTAATATTTATTCTAAAACATTTACCCTAAATACCCCATTTGGGTTTTTTCATGAAATTGCCCAACCACACCTGGCATTAATCCAGCTATGGGATAGGAAGGCCCATTCTGTCTATTAGGTTCTAATCCCCTGTGGTAGTTTGCTAGTGACATTTAGAGGCACAGCGTATCTATAGTGTCTAACTTTATACAGCTCTGTACTCGGAGGGACAGTAGGAAGCTAACTGCCAGGTGTCGGGGCACATGTAACCACTCAAACCTTTGGGGTGCAATCTATACTATAAAACAGATTAAATAAAGGTGAAACATTGTAAACATAACATATCTAACAATTTAAGTAGTTTTGAGTTAGTAGAGTCATGCACCTTTGGGTATAGGTATACGCATGGCAACCACTCAATCCTCTTCTTATGACCAACAATAAAAATTTAAGTTAGTAACATTGAATCTAAATAAACACATGCTTGAGCACTTATCTGGATCTTGAACAAAGTCCTCTGCATGTCATGGTCTCCCAAAAAATCAGGGAGATGCAATCTACAGGTTCTGGTTTCTGAGAGAGGTTGCCTCTTCTTCTTGATGGGGTATTTCAATATCTAATATGTTGCAGAAGTCCTGTAGGTCTGCCTGAGTTCTGAATATCGCTTGTTTCCCTTTATGGGTAGCAATAAGGCAGACCGGGAAACCCCATTTGTATTGAATTTTGTGTGATTGGAGTGCGCTGGTTAAGAACCGAAGGTCTCTTCTTTTCTGTAATGTCATCTGACTCAGGTCGGAGAATATTTGAATAGGGATGCCAGCATGTGTAAGCTCCTTGATGGTCTGTGCTTTCTGGGAGATTGCATCTTTGTCCCTGTAGCTCAGAAACTTCACAATTATATCCCTTGGGGGGGCTTTAGGTGATGGTCTGGGTCGTAGAGCTCAGTGAGCCCTCTCTAATTGAACAGCAGGTGAGCTTGGTGTCCCTTTTATAGTCCGGAATAGGTCTTGTAAGTAACCCTCTAGTGCTGAGTTATTTACTGATTCCGGCACCCCTCTTATCGGGAGATTATTACGCCTGCCTCTGTTGTCCAGATCTTCAACCCTAGACAGCAGGAATTGAATGTCTCCCTCCTGTTCTAGAGCCCTTTGGGTATTAGCTGTTACCTGAGCTTGTATAGTATCTTGCTTCCTCTCCAGGGTATGAACCTGCTGGTTAATTTGGTGAAAGTCTTTTTTTTAAGTCCCCGAAGAGAGACCTCATTTCAGATTAGTACCATGTTGATGTCAGCTTTGGTAGAGTGGACTCTAAGGTCCTCTTCAGATGGTTGGTCTTGTGGGTGTGTACTCAGTGCTGTGTGCTCAGATATTGCTAGGGAGGGCGCAGCACCTGTGTTTTCACTACTTATTGGGTCCTGTGTCGCAGTCGCCATTTTAAGGTAGTTGGTGAGGTTTGTGCTTTTAGGGCCTTTCTCCCCTTTGGTGTTTTTCCTGTGAGACATTGCCCTTAGGGAGTCCTATTAAGTGCTTCCAGCTGGGTGAGATGCAGTGAAAAGGCAATGAAAGCTCTTGAGGGGGCCAGGTGGAGGGGTGAGGGTAACAGGGTGCTGTATGTCAGCAGGAGAACAAATCGAGAACAAATCAAAAGTTATATTCCAGAAATGTTCTTGGCTCTCTATGTGCAGAGTTATGTGATAGAGGTGGGGGCTTTTCCTTTTGTTCAGCTGTCTCCCCTTGTTTGAAAAAAAAAAAGGGTTGTGTATAATGTCACTGGGAGACTGAGCACTCTGTGAGGGGGTATCACCTTACACTGTCAAGTTTGTAGTATATGCCAGCTGCAGCTTGGTTTCCAGAACAGTGCAAAAAGTTTATTGCTTAAAATGTAGTATGATAGTGCTTAAAACAGTTTAACTTTAATTCCAGAGCACGTTCACAAATGCCATCTACCGTGTCTCCACAATATCATGCTCTGCCCCTGTATATAAAGTTGTGCTGAAATAATGTTTAGCAGCCCACTACTAACTTCCAAATGTGACCGTTTATGTTTGGGGCACTAAACAGGCAGTCCCCGCTATGTTACTGTCTATTAGAAATTGCCCGGTCCCACAGAGGTGGCGAGTACCGCAGCTCCACGTGGTCAGGGCCCTTACGTGATCTAGGTTCCCAGGAGAGGACCCCCGGCACTCTGACAGGTTAGAATATATCCCCTCAGCACTCCGCTACCGTCGTACCGACCTGCCCCTTAACAGAAGCAAGCCGGGGGGAACAGGTGGCCTCCCCAGGGACGGCAGCCGGGAGCGCGAAGTCAGGTGAGGTCCGCTCGGGAGTTGGATAGGATCTGGCTTACCCCTGAGAGATCCGTTCTCTGTATCTTGCCGTGTAGCGTGGTTGCAGTGCAGGTTAGAAGCGCTCCGGTGAGCTGTGCATGTCGATCGGGTCTTACCAGGAGAATGCGCGGCTCACATCAGTGCGGTCGGGTAGGCCTCAGGTGTTGCCAGGGCTGCGCGGCTGCTGATGGTGCACACTTTATAAGTCTAAAATCGTAGTAGGGACATTCAGACCCACGATCCTGTTGTTTGATGTATGTTAGGACTGCTTTCTCCTTGTTAATTATAGTTACATCGGACGCAGGGCATGGGAGCCAGGAATTAATCAGCCATGTCCCTGCGTGGCCAGGCTCTGCCCCCCAGTGTTAGGTTTTTTTAAGGTTTTTTGGGTGGGTTTTTTTTTTAGTTTAGGGTCTGGGCAGTAAAAGAGCTAAATGCCCTTTTAAGGGCAATGCCCATACAAATGCCCTTTTCAGGGCAATGGTTAGCTTAGGTTATTTTAGAGTTAGTTTTTTTATTTGGGGGGTTGGTTGTGACCTTGCCCCTTTAACTAAATTCAATTGCTTTAAACGTCCTCTCGTGCTAGCTTAGTTTCTAACCTCAGTATTTGTCTCCTTTGTTTACCAGTTAAAGACATATATTATTTGGTCCATACTCATTTAGAAGTTCCCCGCCCCACTACAATCTTATCATCCCATAGATCTACCTCAAACCCTAAGGGTATTGACATCCTATAAAAGTCAAATTCAGGAGGATTAAAGCCTAGTCCTTGAGATGTGTACATCGACATGAATAGTGTAAGACTCATCTGATTTCCATCGTCTCCCAAAGTGGAGCCAGTTCAAAGGGCCTGTACCATGGATCAACTAGAAAAGAGAGTCACATATTTTGTTTCTTCTTGGAGACCTTTGTCCAATTCTGTCTCATCGGTGCAGTGTGAGATGTAGTGGTCCCCTACACACCTGTTCCTGTTGATGCAGGATCTGATTTTTCCTAAGCAACGAAGTGAGTGGTCGTAATGCACTTCTCCTCTTCAGGGATCTCAAACACAGATCCTGGTAAAATTAGATTACTGTCCCTTGAAATTTTAAGGTTGGGTTCTTTCTAGCAGCTGTTAGTATAACTTCTTTTTCTGGAAATCTGAACATTTGTACTATCACATCTCTTGGTGGAGCCTTTCCCTTGGGTCTCGCTCTAAGGGCCCTGTGTGCTCTTTCCATCAAAAAGCAGTCCTCATTTTGACCTGTGATGGCTTGGAATAGCTGTTTAATATATTTTTCCATTGCATTTGGTCCAGCGCTACGGAATATGGCGGCGCTATACAAATAAATGATAATAATAATAAGATGGTCTCAGGAATTCCCTTAAGCATAATGTTACATATGCGACTCCGATTTTCAAGATCCTCCATCTTTTCCTGAATAGCTTCAATCTCTTGTTGCTGTGATGTGACTTGTTGGGAAATTGAGCCGACTTTTTCCAGGACTGAGGTTTCATTATCTTCTTGTGAAGCAACACGGTTACCTAGATCTTGAATATCTTGTTTAATGTCTGATAGGCTATCGGTTACCTTTTGTTGCATTGCATCCATCTTTTACCAGAGTTTGTCAAAATTGGTGGAAATATCCTGTTTGGAGACATTTATGTCTGCCTTTGTAACTGGGGTAAGGTCCTCATTTGGTGAGGTAGAGTTGGTATCTGAGTCTGCATCTTCTTCCTGCATGACAGAATGGACTCCAGCAGGTCTCTCCCCCTTTGAGGGTTTAAAGAAGAAACTTGTAGTAGAGGTTGTGCTGCTTCACAGTCGCTTTTTTTTCTCACTGTTGTAGTTGGGGAATTTCCCAGAGGCTAAGCTTGTTAAGCTGCCCGCATTTAATGTAAAGGGAATATGTGATGCACCAACACTGGAGTTAGAGGAGGGGTTATTATAGCTTTGCTTCTGTTTTATTTTTTTTATTTTTTTTAGGGCCCTACACAGGTGCAAAAGACATAACTAGGACTGTCCTTTCACCACAACATCATTTGTATGGAAGGCGATCATCAGCTATATGTAGCTTTAATAGTATGGTCACTATTTGGAGCGTTTCATTTGCCCTCCGTATTTTATCCCCTATTGTGGCCTGAGAACCTGGGGCCCCTGCAGAGC